>NC_056748.1:1064604875-1064904875 GCF_019279795.1 Protopterus annectens | reverse complement strand
TTAAGTGAATTGACTAAAACAGTTTTCATTCATAGCTATTATTTTGTTAAAGAACATCATGTTACAGAGAGTAATAGATCTATTTTCAACATATGCATTCTGATATATGGTTTTAAGTTTCAGTCTATCCAATTCTGGCAATAACTTAGCCAGCATTACCTTCTCCATTATTTTTCTGCAACATGAATGTAGAATTAAGGGTCTATATGACTCTGGGTTTGTCTTACTCCCCTTTCCCTTAAAGACAGGTTTAATAAGCACATCTCCAATCTTTAGGAGTTCATAGGTTCATAGGTTCATAGGTTTATACTAGGCTATCTGCCCTAAGGCATTTATAAGCCTAGCCCAAATTTTCCTTATATGAAAAAATACTGTGCCCATTAGTTTGTTGTGCCTCTGTCCAGCAGTGGCACAGAGATGAATCTCCCATCCACAGGTCTAGATTTCTCTTGAATAGAGTCAGCGAGGTGCTCTGCCTCACATGGACCTTTATTCCACAGCATAGGAGTCTCTGAGTGATAAATCTATCCCTCCAGCACGTCCTATTTATATCCAGGTTTAAGTCACTTGCTCTAGTGGTTTTGGTGGATTTGGATTTTTGAGGTGGAGCATGTCCATTAATTCGGTTGGACATGGCCTTGTATGTCAGGCACATGTCACCTCTGAGCAACTGAATAGAGCTGGAGTTTCTTCAATCTGGCAGCATATGACAGATTTTGGAGTCCCTTTATCCTTTTGGTGAGGAACTTTTGTGGTCTCTCCAATTGCTGCAGATGTCGGGTGAGATACATCCCTAATGGTGCATTGTACTTGATCATTGGTCTGATAAGTGAAGAGTACAGGGAACAATGACCTCACTAGATCTGGATGTGAATCCCTTCATGATCAGGTGGGCAATGTAGAAGGTCTTTCTAACCACTTTAGCAACGTGAGTGTCAAAAGAAAGGCCACTGTCAACCTGGGTCCCCAGGTCCCTGATAACCTCTTCTGTGCTTAGTGGATTGCCACCTATATGGTAGCTTGGGGTTACCTTGTTTTTATGACTATACATTTTTTGGCGTTTAACTTCAGGCCATGGCTCTGGCACCAGCTATCTGTTTCCGTGAGTCTCTTCTGAAGGATATCCGTGTCTGATGCACTTTCCACTATGGCCCAGTTTGCAGTCGGCTGCAAACTTTGTCAGCCAAAGTCCTACCATGTTGGCCTGTACTTCTGAGAAGTAGATGCCAAACAATAGGGGGCCAAGGACCGAGCCCTGTGGGACATCACTTGTGACCGGCTTGGAGTCTGACACAGCGCCAGCAACTCTAACCCTGTGGGTTCTGTCCTTAAGCCAGTTTGCAACCCATCTTGTGACATATGGGTTTACATTTAAGCTGGTAAATTTTTCTACAATACCCGAGTGGGGTATTGTGTAGGTCAAGGTAGGCTGTATGGACTGCCTTTCCCTCATCAATGGCCTTGGTGACTGTTTCAAGAAGTCGACCAAGTTCAAAAGGCATGATCTTCCCTTGACAAAGCCAAACTGGGTCGGGTCCAATGTCTGCAAGTCCCCTATATCTTTGTTTATGAGCTCCATTATGATCCTCTCCATAGCTTTGCAGACTAGACTTGTTAAGCTTATGGGGTAATTACCAGGGTCCGTGAGGCGCCTTTGTGGAGTGGGACCACAGTTTCCACGCCACTCCTTGGGCACGTATCCTGTGGTAAGGCTGAGATTAAACAGCTGCCTTATGTGCAGGTTTAATTCCTCATTTAGCTCGTGTAGCACACAGCCAGGGACACCATCCGGTCCCATTGATGCTGTGTTTTTAGCTTTAGAGAGAGCAGCTTTCACCTGCGCATTTGAGATGTCCGGGAGGCTACACTCAGCTGGGATAGTTATCTCTCCTTTAGGGGGGGGAGAGGGGGGTGAAGTTTGCACTGAACCTGTATGCCAGTATGTTGGCAATGTCTGTGGGTTCAGTGATTTTTGTATCATTTTGGACTAATTCTGAGCATATCTGGGAGTTTCCACCCAGGTTCCTAACATAGCTGAAAAAGGCCTTATGATTGTCCTTTGAATCCATGGCAATTTTTCTCTCAAAATTGGCCTTAGTTGATTTTATGAGTGCTCGTATTTTTTACTAATAATGATCAGGGGTGACTTCCTTTATGGATTTTGTTCTATCATGTAATAGCTTTCTCCTCTTATTGTAAAGTTTGTTAATGGCTGGGGTCCACCAGACTGGATGTTTGCCCTTTGTGGAAAGAGTCTTGGTTTTATTTGGGATTGCCTGATCCATGCAGTCCTGGAGGTGTTCATAGAAGGCATTTGTAAGGGCTTCCTCAGCTTGGGTTGTGGTTTCCACTGGCTCAGGGGGCCTTGAAGGCTACCACACCAGTCTTGAGTAGTGTGAGGTTTGCTTTAGAGAAGTTCTTCACTATGGACTTTTGTTTGGGGTGATGTGGATTTCCAGTGAGATTAGTTTATGATCAGATCTCACCAATGAGGGATATACTTCCGGTCTGGAGCATTTTGTCCCCATGTTTGTGACAATGAGATCTAGTATATTTTCTCCTCTCGTGGGAACAGTGACTAGCTGTTCCATGGCATTTGAATTTATGAACTCCAGGAATCGTTGGGCTAGAAAGTTAGGGCTTGAGTAATGTTCCCAGTCTATATTCGGGGAGTTGAAGTCACCCAATATGATGGTGTTTGGAGATACATTTATACCCTCCAGTGTCTTCATGAAGGCTGTGTGGGGTTCCTGAGTTTGAGAGGGTGGCCTGTAGCATGCTACAATTTGTAGAGCAGTTTTGCCTATGGTTAGTTGCACCTGGATGGTTTCCGAAAGCCGTGCATTGCCACCAACCTGGAGGTGTGGGTATCCTTTATGAATATGGATACACCCCTCCTTTTGTGGTGTGGTCTGGGTTTTGGGGAACGCATGATATGAGGTAAAACCTAATAGTGCCAGGGTGCTCTCAGGAGCCTTGAACCAGGTTTCAGTTACAGCACAGACATCGATGTTCTCCATACTGAGAAGGGCCTCGAAAAGTGCATTTTGAGATTTAGACTTCTGGCATTGAGCAGCATTACCCTCAGTTTCTTCCCATTTTGTTTTCTAGGGTGGTAGGTTTAGAATTTGAGCCTTGCCTAAAAAGGCACTATGGGGGTGGCAAGGGCCTTAGCCAATATCCGAATCCCAGGGTGACAGGTGCAAGCCATCCGCAGCATGGCTTGTCAAGCATGTCATCCCAGGCAGACAGACACTGGATCCCCTTTGAATGACACCAGACATTAAGCCAATTGTTAAAGCTGATCATCTTGTCTCTATATTGTGGCATCATTCTTGGTGAAGGAAGGATACTGCTCAGGGTTAGGGTCATACCTGCCTGGGCTACATAATCAGAGAGCTCCTCTATGTCTCTTTTCATGTAGTCCAGGGAGGTACATCTCAGGTCGTTCACACCAGCATGGACAATGACTGTGTCATATTTGTACTTGCCGTGGAGTGACCAGTGCTTGTGTTATGTGGCGGATTCTAGTGCCCGATAGGCAGCTTACTGTGACCCTCTCCTTGTTCAGCCTGGTGAGTGGGACGTCAGTGTGTCTGACTATGGAGTCACCTATGACAAGTATGTTTGGTGTTGTATTTGGCCTTAAGGGCTATGACTGCTTTGCACACTGCTTTTGTGGTTTATGTGTTGCTTGTGGGGTGTCTTGAGGTAGCAGTTGTTTGGGTGTCTGCTTTGGAGGCCTCTGCTGTTTAGGTAAATTTTACTCAGAGCCTCCAGTATGTCTTTGTGTGTTTATGTGTTTGATTCAGTGGAGTGGTAGCATTATGTGAGGCTGGTTTTGTGGTGTGTGTAGTTGCCTTCTCCTCCTGTCTGGTCTTGCCAGTCCTGAGTTGAGAGAGCTCAGCCTCCAGTTTGGCTAAATAGCTGCATCTCTTGCAAGTATTTGTGTTATGTGGGAGGAGGAGAGGGTTGTCTGTGTACATGAGGCAGTTATAACATTGCCCCAAGATTCCCAGATTCACCAGCTGGACCGGAGAGGAGATTGACAACTGACCTTTGGACATGCTAGAATAATATTGGGAAATCCTTAATTGAAAACAAGGGCCAGTGGGGAGTGAGGGTGTAGTGCTTTTAATTTTTAGTGCTGACTTATATAATTGCTTTAGTGAGCAAGTGCCAGGTAACTTGAGTGCAATGTGTTACAAGTAACTAAATGCAAAAACGACAAACAGTAACTTTCTTTCAAGTGAAACAAGGAAATAAGTACAGTAAGCAATGCAGATATCACTAGTGATCCACAGAAGCGCTGAGAAGTTGTGGAATTAGCTTCCAGGGAAATAACAAGCAAACAAACAACAAGCATATAAACAAAGCTAGATTCAGCAGGCCTGGATCTAGTCTATGCTAGAGCAAACAAGGTGTACCAATTTCAGTGTACCAATTTCAGACGGAGTCTCCCCGTATTTATAATAACCTAGTGAATAATAGATATAATGGTACTGTAAGTTCTTGCTGAGGTGTTTTCAGGTCATTATTACTAATTCTGTCTCTTCCATGTGCTTTGCTTGGATCCAGTTTGTCCAGTTCTTTTTCAATATTCTTTATATACAATATACTTGGGGGGCTCAGAAGCTTACTTTTTCAAAGTAAGCTTCTGAGCCCCACAAGCCTTTCTGTGTTGGAGGGAAGCCTTCTAGCTTATCAGTGGGAGTGGTAAGCATTAGGTAACCTGTCTACCACATAAGGAGTGGTTCTGGCCCAGAATTTGTAGTTATTGGCCATTTGGGCAATCTTCCATCTCTCTCAACTTTCTGATTTGAAAGCCTGCATTTGCACTTGTTTCTGTCCTGTAACTCATCTAGTGCAGATACAGATTCTTAGTTTTAACACTTAAATTTGCTTATTCATGCCCAGCACTTGTTCAAAACTTGTAAGCACTAAATAAGCTACTAATTACTATAGCACTCAATCTTCCTCATTACCTAGAGGAAAACAGTTTTTGTACTTACTTTTCCTAACTGGCGTTGAGAAAAACAGCTCTTGTACTCACTTTCCTCACTTATCTAGAGGAAAATAGTTTTTATTCAGACATGTCCAAGGGTCAGCTCCCAGTGTTCTCCCCTGTCTATCTGATGAATCTGGGCATCTTGAGACAATGTAGAAATTGCCTCATGTACACAGACAACCCTCTCCTCCTACCACCCAACACTACAACCTGTGAGAGATGCACTTATCTAGCCAAACTGGAAGTAAAGCTCTCTCCAACCAAGACTGAACCTGACAGTCATGAGGAGAAGGTAAACATTTGCACCACACCACACTCATCACATAGTCTCACTACGTCTACACCACCAAAATCCACCCATAGAAACTCAAAAACATTCGCGGAGGCTCTCAATAATAATCTGCCTAAGCAACAGAGACCTCCAAAGCAGAAACACAAACAACCACTATCCCCCAACACAACCCAAATGACACATAGCCCACAGACTCAGTGTGCCACTCAAACACAGCCAATAAGGCAAAACAACATACCCAACACACTAGTCATAGGTGACTCTATAGTCAGGCACACTGATGTCCCACTCACCAGGCTAAACAAGGAGAAGGTTACTGTCAGCTGCCTGTTGGGTGCCAGGATCCGCCACATAACCCACGCACTCAGGTCACTCCACAACAAGTACAAATATGACTCTGTCATTGTCCATGTTGGTGTGAATGACCTGAGATGTACCTCCCTGGACTACGTGAAAAGTGACTTGGAAGAGCTCTCCGATCTTGTAGCCCAGGCAGGTATGACCCTAGCCCTGAGTAGCATTCTGCCATTGCCCAGAATGATATTGCCGTACAAGGACAAAATGATTGGCTTCAACAATTGGCTAAGCTTCTGGTGGCATTCTAAGGGGATCCAGTATCTGTCTGCTTGGGATGACATGGTCAACAGACCACGATACTTTGCCACAGATGGCCTGCAACTGTCACCCCTGGGATTCCAGATACTGGCTAAGGCTCTTGCTGCCCTATAGTGCTTTTATTAGGCAGGGTTCAAGTAACAAATTCACCACCATAACAGGAACAAGCAAGCAAAAACTGAAGGTAATGCTACTCAATCCTAGAAGTCTAAATTTCAAAATGCACTCACTCGAGGCACTCCTTAAAATGGAGAACATCGATATCTGTGCAGTGACCGAGACCTGGTTAAAGGCTCCAGAGAGCACCCCTGCACTACCAGGCTATAACTCGTACCATACTTTTCGGCCATGTAACCTGGACCAAAACACCAAAGGCGGGGGTGTGTCCATATTCATTAAGGATATCCACACCTCCAGGCTAGTTGCTCAGCATAATGTATCCGAGGTTATCCAAGTGCAACTAACTCTTGGCAAAACTGCAAGCCGAATTGTAGCTTGCTACAGATCCCCCACCATGTCCCAGGATTCCCACTCCTCTTTTCTTGATGTACTGGAAAATATTAGGGTTCAACCAAATACTCTAATAATGGGCGACTTCAACTACCCCACCATTAACTGGGAAAACTACTCATGTACCAACTCCTTAGCGCAACGCTTTCTAGAATTCATAAACTCCAATGCCCTAGATCAACTTATCCACACCCCCACCAGGGGCAACAATATCCTAGACCTAGTCATTACCAACATGAGTGACCGGTGTTCCACACCTGAAGTCAACTCCTCGTTGGTCCGATCCGACCATAAGCTAATCACTCTTGATACCATTTTCCATTAAGGTTTCCATTAAGGAAACCACAGTAAAAAATTTCTCCAAAGCCAACTTCATGCTTCTTAAGACAGAACTAGTGAACTTCATGACACCCATGCAGATGGACAATACAGTTACAACTGCTGAATCCTACACAAATGCACTCTATAAGCACTTACATGAGTGCATGGATCGTGCTATCCCAAACAGAACCAAGATGCTATCCTCCAAAAAAAGGAAGCCAATCTGGTGGTCCCCTGCCATAAACAAACTGTACAACAGAAGGAAGAAACTGTTGCAAAAGAGAGTAAAATCCCATGAGTGGAGGAGCTCCCTGGTCAGCCTCAGTAAGAAGCTGAGATCTCTTATAAGATCCTCCAAAGCTAGCTATGGAAATAAAATCGCCACTAATTCCAAGGACAACCATAAAGCATTCTATAGCTATGTCAAGAATCTCAATGGCAACACACAGATCTGCTCTGAGTTACAGCACAAAGGCACGAAAATTACAGAACCAACTGATATTGACAACATCCTGGCAGATAGGTTCAGTGCTAACTTTACCCCCCCATCACCCCCTAAAGGGCCCATATCTATACAGGAACAATGCAGAGTCCCTGTAATCACAACTACGCAGGTGAAAGCTGCACTCTCTAAAGCCAAAAACACAGCATCCATGGGACCAGACAACATCCCATGCTGCGTTTTACATGAACTTCAGAATGAACTGGCTCCTCACTTAAGCACCATGTTCAATAATAGCCTCGCATCAGGCTTTGTGCCCACTGAATGGTGCACAGCAACAGTTATCCAACTCCACAAAGGGGGAGCCACCACTGATTCTGGGAACTATACACCTATTAGCCTGACGAGCCTGGTCTGCAAGGCCATGGAACGTATCATCATGGAACTCATAAACAAAGACATTGGTAACCTCCATACTCTGGATCCCACCCAGTTCGGGTTTGTGAAAGGCAGATCATGCCTCCTGAACGTGATCAACTTCTATGAGGCAGTCACCAAAGCCATAGATGAGGGTAAGGTGGTTCACACAGCCTATCTTGGCCTCGCCAAGGCTTTTGACACAATCCCCCATTCTGGAATTGTAGTTAAACTCAGTAAACTAGGTATAAATCCCTATGTCACAAGATGGGTTGCCAACTGGCTCACTGACAGAACCCACACTGTAAAAGTTGCAGACTCCAAATTTGACCTCAAACCAGTGACAAGTGGAGTACCACAGGGTTCCATCCTGGGACCGCTCCTGTTTGGTATCTACTTCTCTGAAGGACAGGCTAACACAGAAGGCCTCTGGCTAACAAAGTTCGCAGATGACTGTAAACTAGGAGCCATAGTCAAGTCCTCAAATGATGTGAACATCCTACAGAAGGGCCTCTCTGAGACAGATGCCTGGTGTCAGAGCCATGGCCTCAAGCTCAATGCCAAAAAGTGCAGTGTCATCCGCTTTGGTAAAAACTCTGTACCCATGAACTACCACATAGGCAGCAATCTACTTAACACCGAATGCATGATAAGAGACCTTGGGACCCAGGTGGACAGTAGTCTCTCCTTTGATAGTCACATCGCCACAGTAATCAGGAAGTCCTTCTATGTTTCACACCTCAACATAAAAGGATTCTCATCCAGGAAAAAAGAGGTCATCATTCCCCTCTACTCGACACTCATTAGACCCATTATAGAGTACAACGCCCCTTTTGGAATGTACCTCACAAGACATCTGCAGCAGCTGGAAAGGCCACAGAAGTACCTCACAAAGAGGATTACTGGACTCAAACAAATGCCGTACACTGACCGTCTCAAAAAACTCCAGCTTTACTCTGTAGCATATTGCCTACTCTGAGGTGATCTCTGCCTAACATATAAAGCTGTGTCAAACCCAGAGCAGTTGGACATGCTACACCTAAAGAAATCCCAGTCCCTCCGAGCTACACACTCTATGGACCTAAACCTTGTCACCACAATAAACAGGACATGCTGGAGGGATAGATTCCTATCCCAGAGACTTCCCATACTCTGGAACAGGCTACCCATCTATGTCAAGCAAAGTTCTTCATTAGCACTCTTCAAGAAAAATCTTGATGAGTGGATGGGAAATAGGAAATACACCCTGGGGATCACTTCTGTGTCTCTGCTCGACAGTGGCACAGGAAAATAACTTTCTTCGGTGGCATAAGCCAGGGAACCTTGTTGGCTAGGCTTACGTAGGCCCTTGGGCCGATAGCCTAGTACCTACCTATGAACCTATGAACCTATGAACCTATGAATACAATCTCATTTGATTCTAGTATATGAGTTTTCCTGGATGTCACTAGGACAACTTATCACCACTTTTGTGGAGCCAAACTGTTTTACATAACATTTTGTAAATATATATCTATAATTCATTATATCTGAGAATATATTTTAGAATCTGCACACATTTTATCAGTTTGTATGTCTTTATTCCTTCCACATCTTACGTATCTGTTGTCACAGTTACACAGGTATGTACCTCTCCAAACATCTGTAGCAACTGGAAAGGCCACTGAAATACCTCACAAAGAGAATCCATGGCCTCCAACACCTGTCCTATGCAGACAGGCTCAAATCACCATTACTCTATTCGGCATCATAAAGATTGCTCAGAGGTGATCTGTGTCTTGGCTACAAGGCAATCTCATAGCCTGTCCTACTAGAGATTCTCCATATCTGTAAGTATAACTCCTCATGCATTACCTGCTCAAAAGGCCTGAATCTAATATGTGACATCAACATAACCTGATGGAGAGACAGGTTTGACTCCCATAAGCTGCACCATCTCTGGAATAGACTTCCCATACATGTCAAACAGAGCACCTCACTGACCTTCTTCAAGCACAACCTTGATGAGTGGATGGGAAACCACAAGTTTGTCCAAGGCGTTCCACCTGTGTCCCTCACTGACAGGGGTGACAGCTGCTGACTAAGATTTATTTTTGGGGATAAACTCTTAGCTTGGTTTGTAAGGGCCCCAGGGCCATTAGCTTAGTAACCTCATATGATCATATGGTGTTATTATTGAACATGTAATAATCACAGGTCTCATACCTGTCTTTAATCCCTATCATAACACCTCTACATGATTTTTTGTTAGAATGTCTGCTACAGTAAAATTTATTCCCTGACAGAACTGGTTTTCAACATCAATCTTGTGGGAACATAGCAAGTTTTCCAGTAAAAAACTATTATTAATGCTCCTAGCATTAACAACCATCAGAGGTGCATGAAATGTTGCTATCTGTGAACTGTTACATTTTTGACCTTGCAAAACTCCTGCCTAATGTTTGTCAAATATTACAAAATATCTGCTGCAGAAATTCTCCTCCCTGATCTTGACAAATGCACCCCATCCTGTCTGAACACGAGTGCCCAAAACTAGGCTTGGATGCTCTACACATTTCCATTTTTTAAAACAGGCATTTTATCCATGTAGGTATTTACCCAAAAATTATTTTCATTCACAGTGATCTGACTATCTTTTCATTCACGGTGACCTGACTATCTTTTCTGTATGTGATATGTGAAAATAGATCCTAACACCAGTACAAGCTATACCATCTAAGAGGGCTGTCAGTTCCCTACTAACAGTCAGAGAATCCTTGTGGATGAGATCATTTGTACCGTTATGAATAAAAACAGATCCATGCTTCCTTACATTAAGGTGTTCCAAGGCTTGTCTAACATCTTCTACTTTTGATCCTGGCAAGCATAACACTATTCAATGTTCATTATCTTCTCTGAAGATATAAGTATCAGTTCCTCTAATAATTGAATCTCCAATTACAATAATATCTTTGCTGACCGGCTCTGAAGAATCTTCAACTTCTAATACAGTAATAAATGCTCTATCCACTTGTTACGATGGATAGATCTTCATCACCATTAGTCTTATTAATCCCACTGTTTTCATTGTGTATTACATTCTCATTCAGCTGTCATTGTAAATCCACAGCTTGAACCATGCAGTCAACATCTGTCTTTCTATTCCTTTTTCTTGCAGTAATATTCGTCAATTCTTTTTCAATCCTAACGTGTTCAGTTTTGATTTCTTCCTTTTCACCTGCCCCTTGCCTATTTTTCCTACCTTCTCTTTTGGAAAAATGATGCCTTTTTCTGTAGAGTGAAGATTTTCTGATAGAAAAAATATTATCATTCTGTGTAACCTGTGTATTACTTAACAAAGTCGTGTCCTTGTTATTACTTATTCTCTTTACTTTATAGACATTAATCAGTTTCTTTTTCTTCCTTGTTATTTGTTGTGAACTTCTTCCTTCCTAGCTTTCTCTTTTTGTTTCCTTCTAAACGATCCGATTCCTCAGATTGCTGAATATTTGCATCCAGAATTCCAAAGCTGTCAGGGGCATCATCTTGTTTCATAGGGGCTGAATGATCTTTACAGACAATAGATACATTATTTCCTAAATGTGTTCTATTTGTTCTTTGCCTAACATTATTTATTTCACCAGTCCAGTAATTAATATATGAAACAACAGTTCTCCAAGCCATGCAAGTGCAACCGTCATCTTAAGTCTAAATTTACTTCTTACAATGTTAAGCAAGTCATCCAACTTTTGACATGAGGAACACAGATCACCAGTGTTAGCTGTTACCTTTAAATATGCATAGCACTTATTATTACACTGTACAAAATATTTCTGCATTAGCAAATCATTAATTGCATACTCATTTAAGGAATCCATATTCAGCTTCTAACAAATAAAATATCATAAAAGAAAAGACCAATCCAAATCAGTAACAGCAGAATTTAAAGAGAACTTAAATCAAAACCCTAGCCCTCTATTCTGTCTTCTACAGGCTGTTGAGGGGAGACTTATGCCTGGCATACAAGGCATTGTCAGACCCCGCTCTGGTGGACCTCCTGCATATCCACAAAACAAACAGCACTAGCATTGCCCATTATAAAGACTTAATCCTTGCCTGTGTTATAAACAGGAACTGCTGAAGAGACAAGCATGTATCCCAGAGACAACCCCTTCTCTGGAACAGGCTCCCCATCCATGTAAAGATGAGTTCCTCCCTAACCCAGTTCAAGTGTAAGTTGGACAATTGCATGGGGAAAAGGAAAGCCATCCCAGGTTTGGCACCTATGTCTCTAATGGACACAGGCAGCCTTTAAATGGTTCAACTCTGAGATCACTGCTTGTAAATATTTCATCTGCCAAGTCCCTGCTCACACTTAATAAGTGTACCAGAACTTGTCAGACATATTTCCCCTGGGGGAACATACATATTGTAAATAACTCCCTAGTCTAATTGACTTGTAAATACCTACTTATTACTGTTTAGACTTGTAAATACCTACTTATTACTCTTTAGACTTAATATCTATGTTAGCAATGATAGTCCCCGGGATTCATGAAGCTCGGCGCAAGAAAGGCGTTAGGCTTGCATCGACTGTGTGGCGTAGAGATGGCGCAGTAGCGCCATGTGCAAATTAATGAAGGCACGCTGCCACCACATCCACGTGCATAGGAAATGTGCACGAGTGCATGGGGTATGTCCAAGCGCCGCACGGAGGCGTGGACATGTCGGCTGTTTACGTGCAACCTAAAATGCTAAATAGTACAGCCTGCCTCTAATAGTAATCACACATGTCAGTGTCCGTGGATACTGAAACATAAGCAAAGCATGCTGGACAGTTTTGCGAACACAAAAATAAGAAGAAAACACAAATGCACATAGCTGAATATTGAGTCCCCATCCCTCGAACAAATGACATTTAAAACCCCGTGCCAGTATTCCTTTGTAGTGTTGATAGTTATACCAAGTGGAAACGAAACGCATCGTGTTAGCATGCCGCCAATAGCTAAGTCTAGCCCAATGGTCAGGGTTACCACCTGTCCCACATTGTGAGAGACAGTCCCCCTCTGGGCAGTTGTGTCAATACCAAAACTATTATAGATGTAAAATATCCTGCGATCGTAGGACATAATTATGTCCCACATCTTATGTAATAGTCACATACAATAGTTATTTTCATATGTAAAATGCCTACATGTTACAACAAACAGAATAAGCAAGTAAACGAAACAGAAGAAACAGCTAAACTGCTACAACAATAAGCTTACATTTAGGCATAAAACAAAAGTACTATCTGTTGTACTGATCATGGGTATGTGTTGGCCTGAAAAATCTGGTGTGCCCCGAATATATCCCATCCTGGCCATATGAAAAGGTGTCAACCCTGCCAATAGTCAGAGCATTCGCAAAGTAACTGGCCAGCCTCTTAATCCCCCCTAAAACCAGTGACCTTTGGAGGAAAGGTGGTGAATTACACTGAATGAATAATGACAATAATTAAGAGTAATAGATGTCTTTTACTTCAGAAAATAAGTATTAATACATATGCTCTGATTCTGTCAATGTTTCAAGTTAATAGTACTAATATTTTAAAAGTGTCCGTGATTGTCCCTGATTTGTCCTTGCCTTGTCCCTGTGACTGTTGAAATTAGTCCCTGAGTGGTTGAGAGGTCCGTACACATATGTACACCAATCAACTGTTACATTTGTTGCCAGTACTGTTGAATGCCTGTAGTGAAGTCATATATCCTAGCTACCATCCATGCGGAATGTACCACAGATGGTGTAGTGGTCAAACAGGTGACTAAGGTGTGTCTGTTTCTGAGTCCAAGCCATGCAAGGGCCGCTAATTTTATGTGATGCCCAGAATAATGTCCGTCGGATATAGGGAGGTAACGCCACGTACAAGCAGACGTAAGCAGGGATGCGCGGCGGACATTCAACAGTATGGGAAATGTAAATAGGTATGTAGGTGTATATGTATGTGTATGTACAGACAGATATATATATATATATATATATATATATATATATATATATATATATATATATATATATATATATATATATGTATGAATGAACATGGTCACAATAAAGCAGTCATAACGAATGTGAAGGGAAACACCAGCAGAACCCCCCCACCCCATATTATGTAGTGCCGGCATATCAAGCTGGTCAGAGGTGGGCAAACCCCTGCGTCTGTAAACACAGGTAGAATAGTAACATTGGGACTAACTCTGTCCATGTGCTAATTCTGACTTTCAAACAGGTACAGGGCTGTTCCGGTCTCCAGTCGGACAAGCCTAAACCCGGATGACCACATGAAGACCCTGACAATAAAACACACATCTGTGCCAGGACTATAAGCTTTGGAGTTCTGAATATCTTCAGAGTGAGTAAACATGCAGCACGGGTCCAGAGCAGTAGGGAATAGGGAATGGCACATGTGTAGTACTGCGGTTTTTCCAGCAGGAGAATGGATGCCTGCTGTGTAAGTGAAGTGTTGAGGTGTGTGTTTAGGTAACTATGAACCATGGGAATACATGTAAATGAAGCAGAACACCAATAGTGTAGTGGTTAGAGCATCCGCCTAACGTAAAGGCATTCCCGGTTCAAGTCCGACTATAGCACATATCATTTTCCTCGTGGAATGAATGTCGCTGTGCTGTAAAGCCAACATTTAAACATGTAAAGGTGAATGTGTGTTTCGCATGGGGCCATTAAAACATATGTGCGTGTGTATCAGGGGCGATTCATGCTACAGGACTGCAGGGCTGCAGCCCTCCCACATACAAACAAAAAGAAAAACAAACCGTGAAACATAAAATTAAAGAAAACAAAAAATTTGTCCCAGAACTAACTCTGCACAGACTGCCTGAGTCAGCAGTCTGGATACAGGGAAGGCATTTCTGCCCTGCAGATGCCCAGGAATCTGTGCGGCGATGACTGCACATAACAGAGGAGCTCTGGACTGCTTCAGCAGCAAACAGGACCAATCAGGAGAGAGGTGAGGTAAATTTTGAGCTCACGTGGGGATTTCGAGCGGGCTTCATGGAGGGTGGACTTGCTACTGCTGCTTCATGGATAGGGGGCTTTCATCATAAACTTGGATGTCAAATTGTACTGCTGCTTCATTGATGTCAAGCAGGCTACTTCATGGACTTTGACACATTTAAACAGGTGTGTGTGAGTGTGTGTGTGTGTAATGCCCCAGTTGCTATATACTGGTGGCTAGAGCAAACTCATGGTGGCGTGGTAGAGAATACCTCGGGTTTGAACTCTGTACCTTGTAGGGAGGTGTTAAGGGCCTGAATTCCCTACCCACCACCATTTGTAAAGAATTTGCAGATTTTTGCCTCATATTTGATCTGTTCTATTCCTTATAATATCTGTGGTTTCTAAATAGTTAAATGCTTGACATTTGATGGTGCAGTGGTCGCATTGTTGCCTCACAACTGCAAGTTCTTCGGTTTGCTTCTGTGTGGGGTCTGCATCTTCTCCGTGTGTTTGCTTTTGTGTCCTCCCATGTTACAAAGACATGTCTGCATTATTTCTTCCTGGGCCTCTGCTGAAAATTGTTTTTTTGTTCCATGTCAGACTGTCCTGGTTAACAAATATTAAATAAAATTGACAGGCATTTGAATTTCAGACTTCAGGTTTCTGAATGTTCAACTGCATATTTGATGGTGCAGTGGTAGCATTGTTGCCTCACAGCTATAGACTTTCTGGTTTGATTCTTGGCTGGGGTGCCTTATGTGTGGAGTCTGCATCTCCTCCCTGTGTTTGTGTGGATTTTCTCTGGTGTCCTCCCATTTTACAAAGACGTGTCTGCAGTATTTCTCCCTGGGCATCTGCTGAAAATTATTTTTGTTCCGTCAGAAGTAAAATTGACAGGCATTTGAATTTCAGACTTCATATTCTTCAGAAAATACATAGTAACACAACCTTTTTATTCTAGCAATTTTCTAAGTTTATAAGATGAATATTTGAAATTTGTCCCTATTTTTGGGACTGTATTCCCCCATTATTGGCTTCGTCCAGTTTTTTTGTGCTAAGGTTGACAGCTATGGCAAGAACTGAATTCACTGAATATGTTTGAGGGCTGTATTCCCACATTACTGGGTTTGTCCAGGTGTTTTGTGCTAAGAGGTTGACCGCTATGGTGAAAACTGAATTCACTAAATGATAACCATTTAAGTTTCAGTCTTCCTCCTCTTTCACAAAGCAGCTGATTTGGCGTAGTGGTATGTTGCTCTGACTGTTTTGTACAGGGACCTTGGCATCGAAATGTATGGTGGTAACACAACATTTTTCTTTCCCAAAGCAGCTGATTTGGCATAGTGGTATATTGCTCTGACTGTTTTGCACAGGGACCTAGGCAGTAAAATGTACGGTGGTAACACAGCATTTTATTCTAGCAACTTTCCAAGATTATACAAGCAATGTTTAATGTGTCCCTGGTTTTTGGGCTTTTGCCCCCCCCCCCCAATAAATTTTGGCTTTTTCCAGATTTCTTGTGCTGTGAAGTTGAGATGCAGTTGAGTATTGAGTAGATTTTACAAGGAGCTGAGAGCTGCAGGGGAAGAGACATTTAGTGCTGCTTATGCAAAGTCTGCTTGTCTTGTTAATAGCACAACAGGTTGTGTACTTGCTTTTGATGCAGAAGGCTGTGGGTTCTACTCCCACAAGGGGTGGATGCTGCCGTACTGAGAATGCCTTCCTTGGCGAAGATACTAACTATGAGCCTGTTATCAGTTTGCTATCCATTTCCTATTGCAATATTACTAACTTATCATTTTTTTAATGTAATATAGACAATTTATTCCTCAGGGGCAACAGACACTTTATTTTTCGATGAAACTATGAAATATAAAGGTGTTTGCTAGCAGCAACCTCTTCATTAGTTACAGATTTCTTTAATGTGGAATAATTTAGATGACTTTTACTTCTTCAGAGATTGTGCATATTTACTGATAATGGTGGACTGTAGAAGTTTGAGTAGACTTTTATGATGGAAATGTTCTGAAGTGGGCAGTTTTGTCATTATGGGTGCATGCATTTTGTTTCATTGTTTACTGGAAAAATGTTCTGAATTGGGCAGTTTTGTTATTATTGGTGCATGCGTTTTGTTTCATTGTTTAATAAATTTAAAACGCCCTCTAACAACTGTACTGTATTGTACAAGGAATATAATTTAGTACATTCAGGAAGGTGTATCAAAGAGCACATGTTTGTTTCATATGCAAGGGGCCTATGATTTGAAAACAGCCCAGAATTAATCTTTATCTGCCACTGGCAAAATGTATTTTCTTTGAATGTGGGTTTCAATGCTGTTTCATTGTATGTGAGTTTCAAGGGCAGAGAAGTTTTAATGCTAAGTCTGTTTTCATTGTGAGACTGCATTGCTTTGTTTAGCAGATGTCTTAGTGTTTGTGCTGTAAAATGCAAAATAAAACTTTCAAATGAAGTCCAAATCATCATAGAAGTAAAGCAGTATGCACATTAGTGTTTTTGGTAAATGGAGTGAAATAGCCAAGAAATGGATCATTGGAATGGCTGCAGGGGGGAGGCTCCATTCGACCATGTTGTGAGGGGGAAGGGCGGCAAACTCAGACAGCCCCAGCTGAACTATACCTCTCAACTGTCCAGATTTTCAAAGAATGAATAGATTTTTGCTTCTTATTTTTGGTTTGTTCCTCATAAAATGTGTGGTTTTCTGGCAAATCATTTAGGAATTAAGTCACTAAGTTTCAGACTTCATAACCTTCAGAAAAATGCATGCTAAAGTAAGACCTGTTATTCTATCAACTGTCTCAGTTTATACAAGAGCAATTTTTAGTACTGTTTATATGTTTCCCCAATATATTTGGCCTTGTCCAGATTTATTGTATTAACAGGTACATGCAAATAAATTGCTTTATAGAATTAGGTATAGCCAAACCTCTCAACTGTCCCCGATTTTGGCTCAAATTGCTGCTCTTCCCCCTAATAATCCCTCTGCAAAATAGCAATTTTGGAAGAAAACATGGAGGGTTTACACTTAAGAAATAACTGTAATAATCAGAGTTATAGATTACTTTTATTTCAGAAATGCATGTAGATTCTTTTATTTTGTCAGCTGCTCAAGTTAGCAGTACTAATATTGAAGTGTCCCTTCTTTGACACATTCCCAGCTGTATTGTGTGGCTATTTTATATTTTTGCTTCACAGTTTTGGTCCATTTTTCATAAAATTGTTTTTTTTTTGGCAAATTAGTGACAAATCATTAAAGACTGAAGTTAGAAAATAATGGCAGACATTTGAGTTTCAGATTTCATACCCTTCAGAAAATTCATACTAATGCAAGACCTAGTCTATTATCTGTCTAAGTTTATAAGAGCAATATTTAAAATATTTTTGGGCCTTTGTTCCACTTCTATGTATGGCTTTGTCCAGATTTCTTGCTCTGAGGTTGAGAGGTATGACAAATGTGTCCGGGCCATCACAGTCAGCCAGAGACATTTCAAATTGTGACATACTTATTGCACCCCACTCCCCCATGTAGTGACTCTGGATGTGTCCAAGCAAGGCAAGGAGTAGTTATGTAGTGTAAATGTGCAGAGTATTCCCCATCCAAGGTAGACACAAGTACTACAGTGGCTTTTCATCTGTCCTTGATTTTGCAGAATGGTCTGGTTTGTCATATTTTTGTGCTGTTGATTTATGCTTATTACTCAAAGTGCCTGTTGCTCTGTATTTAAGTAGCAATGCTTTAATGACCATCAGGTAAGCTTGTCTGAGATGGTAAGATGCAAGTAAGCTTTAATAAGCATACTGTTAAAGAATTGCCAGCATTGAAAGCCTTTCTGTTGTTGCCATGCAGAGAATACTTAACTAGATAATGTATAAGCCTTTGGTATTGAAATGCATATGACAGTATTTGTAATAAAGGACAGGATTACATTATTTTAAGAAGCTCATTATACTTGTTGGAGACTTCCAGTCATCTCTGCAGGCTTTACCCGTAAATGAAACAGAATACCAATCATGTGTGGTCCATAACCTGTACAGTAATCCTTTAAGCAATGTATCTTGGCTTGTTTCTTGTTTGCTTTTTATTTTTTACTTTGATCATGTTTTCCCCATGAAACAAGTAGATAGTTGTCAGGCAGCAGGTCTTTTTTGGATAAGAAACATTTTTACACGTGGGGGCATCACAGAGATTTCTACTTTCAGCGTGTTACTTGGTACTTTAATAAAGCTGAATATAAATTATAATTAGAACTGCAGTGCAAGAAGAAGTGGTTTGAGTTGAGTGCTGCTTGTTTTTTTATACTTCATTTTGACTGGCATTCCAGTAATGTATTTAAAAAGTAATTTATTTTTTCATGCCTTACAACCTTTTTGTTTCCATCTAGATATTAAGTAAGCTGTCATGCAGCCAATGCATTGAAATATTTTTATTCTTCTACACTTCATTTTGTCTTGATTGGACTCTTACAATAACGGTTTGGCACCCAGGGCAGCGTATTTAATTAAAGTTATATTTTTTGGTTTTTGAGCATAGCTCCTCACCTTTCTAGTTGGCCACACCCCTTTTCATTGACCCCACCCATTCAGCTGTCTCCTGCAGCCCCCCTTTGATTTGAAGTCACCAGCCGCCACTGGTGTGTATAGTTATATGTCCACAGACATGAAATTGATAAGTATATATATATATATATATATATATATATATATATATATATATATATATATGAAGAATGAACGCCGTAAGAATAAAGCATACACAAGGGTTGTGAAGGGAATCGAGAGCAAGTAAGGTATTATATAGTGCTTGCAGCATATGTCAGATAAAGCTGCCCAAGAGTGAGCAGAGCACTGCTATTCACACCACAGGCAGGGTTCTACCAGTGGGCATAACATCGTTGAACTGCTGCATCTACATTACACACAGACGGAATGTAGTCCATGTTGGGACCACCTACACTTGTAAACCGCAAATGGCCATAATCCATAACACCAGGAAAGGCACGTATGTGCAAATATAAATGGCAGGAGACCCTGTGATTACACAAGGCAGGACAAAATGTGGGTAGGGCCCCAAATGCTCTGGAGAGGGCAATGTGTAAAGGTGTGTCATGGCTGCAATTTCAAGTGGATAATGGCTGTTATGTTTGGAAACTCAACACGGGTGGGGTGCAGGAACTATGGGTATGCGATTATGGATCCATGACTGCTAGGGTTGGAGGGGCCGGTTCCAGTGGACCGCCCCGTGTAGGTCAGCTAGTACGTAATAGGTATATATGCATACTCACATGCAGACAACAATATGTTGAAGTACATTCTCTGTAACACATGCACTCCATTTATTGACATAAATAATATGAATGTGCACAGACAAACAAAGACAGTAGCTGGAATAATAGGCTGTGCAGACAAGGAATAGGTCAAATGACACTGTATCACATCCCAATTACCATTGGTAATACATACATGAACATATTGTGATATCTGTCTGCTGTATAACATGCTAAATACCAATTACAAGATAACCGGAGTGAAGTGTCGCTGTCATAATGACTAAGACAATAGTATGCTGGTGAAGCAGATATAAAACCCAATACACATGTGTAAGTGCATATGAGCGGGAAATGTATTAGTCAACAGACACAGATGAATATATATTCATATATATATATATATATATATATATATATATATATATATATATATATACATATATATATATATATATATATATATATATATATATATATATATATATATATATATATTTATATACTATATATATATATTTATATATATATATATATATTTTATATATATATATATATATATATATATATATATATATATATATAAATATATATATATATATATATACATATACACACACACACACACACACACACACACACACACACACACACACACACACATATATATATATATATATATATATATATATATATATATATATATATATATATATTACTGTAAATATACACATGTACATACCTAGGTTACATTACAGCAATTACAGGTAACATATGTTCATACCGAGCATATGTTAGTGGGAGGTCCAATAAACAAACGTGTACCTCCCACACCCCCTCAGCTAGGCCAGTGAGACATACAGACACGCAATAAAGGTAAATGCACCCCTGCTTTCCAGACCACTGGCAGGAAACTACCAGTGGGAGAGATCTGCAAGGTCTACACTTTAAACATGGATCACTGGGTCCCTTGTGGGACACCAAAAATTCGCCTTGTAGGCAAATCTGTGGTGCTCGACGTGACCAGGATGTAGCTGTACCCATAACAGTAGGTTTTGCAAGTCTGATAACACATGGGTTGACAAAACGTACGACATGTGTCCCAACACGGGGAGAGTGGGCAGTGTGTAGGGATGTGTTCATACCCCAGCTGTGCTCACAGTAAGGATGAGTGCTGTAGAGTGGTGTCAGGTAGGGGAATCATGGGTATGCAATCATGGACCTAAGAGTGCAGGTGTTGGTTGGCAGAGACATATTAGGCCTGCCCCGTGGAAGTAATTAATATTCTGATGTGGGTATAGCAGATGCCCATACCTCCCAAACCTTAAGAGCACATCTACTGGATAGTCTGTAAACCATTGGGGGAACACATAGGGACCATATCAGTGAACTGTACCCGATTAACATGGACGTCCATGATTACAAATCAGAATCTAACACAGTCCCAACTAAACCCTTCTAGAACTAGTGATATTAGGTGGACAGGTGGCGGAATACACGTAATGAATAATGACAACATGTATGAGTCATAAACAGCATGTACCTCGACAAATGTGTATGAATACATATGCTCTGGGACTGTCAATGTGTCAGGTTAATAGTACCAATCATCTAAATGTGTCCCTGAAGGTGTTATGCAGTGTCCCTGATTCAGTGTTCATTCTCCCCCATTCGTATGTGAGGTCTGCTAGTGACGGAAAGTGCATATTCCGCCGACTACCTTAGGTAGATTATAGCATAATCGGTTGGGGTTACTACCTGTTCACCTTTGCAAGGGACACTCCCCTTTGAGCAATTGTGTCCTGCAAAATAAATGTTATTATGGCACATGGCCTGTGATTTAGGGCAAAGAATCCATATATTGTCTGTAGTGGTTGCATAAAATGATTATGTTGTATCTGAAATCACCTATATGTTATAGGAAACAGTATTAGCAACTATAATGCTACAAAAATAACCTTTTATTTAGGCAAAACGGTGAAGTGCTCTATTTTCTACTGGCTGTGGGTATGTGTTGCCCTGCCAAATCTGACATCTCTACATATAGGTCCTATAGGGCTGCCACCTTTCAAAATGGCCAAAGTGGGACCTGCTCCATAGAAATGTCAGACGTACCAGGTCAAAACATACCTACAGCCATGCACAGTACAGAACTATACGTATTTGCACAAATAAAAGCTTAGTCTAGTAGCAGTCCACTTGCTTATGCTACTTCGCATAACATATAGAAGTGTCATATATACTATAACTGTTACATGCAACTATTACAGAAACATAGAATATAATATTGTCCTGTAATCAGGACATTTGCTATGTTTTGATTATTTTCGCATGACACATCGCCTAAGGAGGGACTGTCCCACGCAAAGTGGGACAGGTGTTAATCCTAAAGTCCCACCTCAGCCAATTTCAAAGGTGGCAAACCTACAATAGGTATGCAGTAGCATGACCTGGCAGATGGATGTAGGTCCTAAAACACATTTACTTGTCTGCATTGCAGTGTATCGGTTCCCATGTATCAGCCAGATGGGAGCAGATTGTATGAGGAACACGCATATAATATGATTAACTCACTGGACAGGCCACCGATGTCGGTGCATGTGCAGGTGAGGGAGCGAGCGGCTGTAAGCGTGTTTGGCTACCAGTATGAAAGTATTCCACTGGTAAAAAAATCTGGAGGCTAACCAAGTGTAAGAAGCTGTAAACAGAAGTCAGCTGTGCTTAACACCGCGCAAACCCACGCACAACCGCTCCCAACTGCTTCAATGTGCCTTATTCCCTCCGTAAACAATGGGCTTGTTCTGCCTGCAAACAAACAACCATCCTTTGCAAGTGTTGGTTGCAACACCCTGCGCACAAAGCTAATGTGAATTACCAATACACATGGAAAATATACAGACAATAGACAGTACCACACACATACCATACAGCACAGTCATCCAACAGTATAGCAATGTACCGGCAGATATGTCCGGACCACTGGTGTTTGCAGACCTGACCTTCTTGTGTTTACATGTGTGAGCATGCCCAGTATGACCATTCCGCATGTCATCGACTGACATTGCTGTCATACCTTCATGTGTTTGAGCATGCCTAGTATGGCCAACTGTATCGCATATGTTACATGTCCAGGTAGTCTGTACTGTGGTGCTGATCTCTGCATTGTACACTGACAGGTGGCATGCTGTGTCTGCAGGGTATCCATCGGTCATGTGGCATTGACTGTTGCTACATTTCTGCACAGCATGGGGGGACATCCAACTGTATCCACATTCCTACACAGCACCGGGGGGGGCACACCTGACTGTTGCTATATGTGTATGTTGGAAGGGGGGCACACCTGACACTTGTACACTTTTGCTACTACTGTACTGTGTATGTCAGGTACTCCATTTCAGTGTGTAGACCTACCTATTGTGCTGGCTAGAGGCATACCAGTGTACTCCAGATCTTAGTTTTAATTACCAGCATATTATAGGTTCATAGGTTCATAGGTTCATACTAGGCTATCTGCCCAAGGGCATTTATAAGCCTAGCCCAGTAGTATTTTGGCTGCCTTTGTTTAGTAGTTCGAATGCCTAGCCTTCACAACCTACATCCAACTGCTTGGCCTGCTGTAGTCTGTCTGTGTGGGTCTGTGGGGGGGGGGGGTCATCCATAGGGCATATTCAGAGGCCATAGTACAGCATTTGTCTGTGTTGGTCTACACCTGTCCAGCTGGTTGAGGCTTGTGCGGGCTGTATGGACACACATAATGCTCAGCCCATTACTCGCAGTGGGTTATGACACCCTGTGTACTATTGGCTACTGTGGTATGTGCTACAGATGTCATGGTGCCACTATGGATGTCTACTGTCTGCTGCCTTAACATTCGGCCACCAAATTCCCTTGCATGCTCACATCCATACCATAGCTACAGGTACCAACACATTCTAATACAACTGCCAATTGGTAGGTTGATTGACTTACCTTGAGGGTGTGCCAGACCTGAGGATGGTGCTGGAGGGCTGCCTATGTTGGATGCACATAGTGCACTTCCTATACATGGCTGAGCACAGGTTGTGTCATGTTTGGAATCCCTTTTACTGTCTGTGCGAGTTAGAGAGGGTGACATTCCCTGGGTCCCTACTGTGTCAGTGCATATGCTATGTGTTGCCTCTTTGCCAAGGCCAGGTCATACTGGGCATGCCTCCTTCCACCTACTGGGTCTTGCTCAGGTTGTTCCTCCTCCGAGTCACTTTGTACCTGTACAGGCCTTGGGATTGGTGGGTGGCTGTGTGGCCCTGCCCCATGCTGTTCCTGCTGCAGCTGTTTCCGCGGGATCATATTGTGTAGCATAGCACATACCATAACAATTTGGGTGCATGTAGCTGGTGAATAATGCAAGGCTCCACCAGATGTGTCCAGACACCGGAACCGTGACCTGAGCATCCCAAACACATGCTCTATTATGTGTCTGGCCTATCCGTGTACCTCATTATGGCATCGTTGTTCAGGTGTGTGTGCATGTCTGATGGGTGTCATCAGCCATGGCTCCAGTGGGTACCCAGCATTCCCCACTAGGTGACCGTAGGGGATGTCCATATTGACAAAGCTGTGGTATAGCTGTGTTAGATGCCATATATCGGAACTGTCATATCTTCCAGGGCAGCCAGCACACACATTCAGTATAATGCCCTGGACATCGCATACAGCCTGGCAGTTGATGGAGGGGATGCCCCTGCGGTTAATGTAGGCCCTACCCTGCTCACTGGGTGGTGCTTTGATGCATATGTGTGTGCAGGCTATAGCACCCACTACCCCAGGGAAGTCTGTCATTTGATGGAAGAGACGCATATTGCTGGTCAACACCTCATGTGTGTTGAGGAAATGTACGTGCTCACTGGAATGTGGTGACATGGCATCCAGGAACTGGTGGAATACCCTGGCTGCAGATGCCTGTGAGATCCCCATGATATCCCCAGTTGTGCTTTGGGATGCACCTGTGGCTGGTATACCTAGGCCTACACATACCTTGGTATCCACTGGGGTGGGTTCCCCTTGGCCTGTTCGATGTGTCAGGTGTAGCCTGCACAGCTCAACAATCTGCTGTAGGAGGTTTCTGTCCACCCCATAGCGCTCCACTATCTCCAGCTCATGTAGCCCCTGGTAGGTTACCCTGGGTCTGTGCAGTCTTCTCTGTCTCCTCACTGAGGGTTGTTCGGCAGCATTCACATCCTCACCACACTCAGCCTCCTGCACATGTTGGTCTATGTTGCCTGTTGCAGCCCTTCTCATTTCGTAGGATTGTTTGTTAAAATTTCCCCGCATGTATACACTGGTGGTGTAGAGTGTGGAAAAACCCGAGGGGATGGTGCTTGCTCACTTTATGGTAGTGTTCTGGGCAGGGCTGGTCTGCTGGCCCTGTAATCTGCTCATTCTGATAAATATCACCTGTTTGCCCAGCTTGTTCACCTTGACTACTCTCCTACTGCTGTTGTCCCTCCCAATTGCACTAGGCAGGTATTGACACACCCAACACCCCTAGCTTAGGTGTGCTAAGCTAGGACCAATCCCGATACACAGAGCTCCAGTCTACGTACAGTATGCCTGATACACCCCCCCCATGCTTTCACCTATATTTGAGTCCTGCAACCGGCTATCTATACACATACACTCTTGGGACCTGCATCACACCCTGGGGATAAATGGGATTCACTATTTTCCACATCGTTTGCATAGTATTGTCTTCTAATGCATAGTTACATGACCCATACTGAGCCTCCCCAAAAATAACCACTGCTTACTGTCGTGCAGACCTGCACACAACTGGTTAAAAGTGCCTTACTATCACAGTATTCAATATCCTTTGTTCTTCCCAGCAACAAACAACCGGCCTCTGCACGGCTCGAAACCGGGACCCTGCATACCACAGACGAGGTGCTTTACCACTAAGCCATGGCAGCTAGACATACATTTGAGGTTATCACATACAGATCATCCAGCACAGGTATTCAACAGTATAGGACATGTATTCCATCATGTAGATTTATGTGTGCTAATGTACACACACACACACACACATATATATATATATATATATATATATATATATATATATATATATATATATATATATATATATACATATACACACACATACGTAGATATAGAATATATATCTGAACAGTGGACCACGTGACACCAAAGCATTAGACAAGAATGAAAATGAAACTACATGCGCCTCCTGAATTATGTACTGGTGTTAATATCAAGGCAAGTGTGTTTCTGTGAGTCACACGGGTTCAGATTGTATTAAGGGTAAGATTAGGGCTGCTGACATTACTCACTAGACCTATTGCCGAATGTATGTGTATGTCTTGCCAACCCAGTCTCTTGGCCGATTGTGACATTTATGGCCATAATATAGGAAAACAACAAAACACGCTCCTCATCACATCCAGTAGCTAT
Source organism: Protopterus annectens (assembly GCF_019279795.1). NCBI lineage: Eukaryota > Metazoa > Chordata > Ceratodontiformes > Protopteridae > Protopterus > Protopterus annectens. Next base: position 1,064,878,563 of record NC_056748.1, on the reverse strand, counting down.
CCACTCACAGACACCAACACATAGGATATGACTGCCACACACACACACACTTGTAATGCTTTGGTATAGAACCCTTACCTGTCTATTCTATCACACTACAGCATTATGCAGTTACAGAACACGCTACTGAGATTACTGGGACACAGCACTCCCAGAGGTGAACTTCTAGGTGGGTGACATCATCAGCATTGGCAAAGTCGGCGATAGGGATTGTATGGAGTGTTAGAACCCCTACCTGTCTATTCAATCACACTGCAGCATTATGCAGTTACAGAACACGCTACTGAGATTACTGGGACACAGCACTCCCAGAGGTTTGCTTCTAGGTGGGTGACATCATCAGCACTGGCAAAGTCGGCGATAGGGATTGTATGGAGTGTGAGCAATCTAAAAACATTATTCCATCCCCAGACAGATGGACACACACACACAGTTGGTATGGCTGGGATTAGAACACCAACCTAACTACCTTATCACACTACAGTATTACACAGTTACAGAGCGTGCTACTGAGATTACTGGGACACAGCACTCCCAGAGGTGTACTTCTAGGTGGGTGACATCATCAGCATTGGCAAAGATGGCAATAGGGATTGTATGGAGTGTGAGCAGTCTAAAAGCATTGTTCTGTCCGCAGGTAGATGGTAACACACACACGCAGTTAGCATGGCTGGGATTAGAACACTGACCTAACTACCTTCACACACTACAGCATTACACAGTTACAGAACGCGCTACCAAGATTACTGGGGCATATTACTCCCAGATGTATACTTCTAGGTGGGTGACATCATCAGCAATGGCAAAGTCGGCGATAGGTATTGTATGGAGTGTGAGCAGTCTAAAAGCATTATTTTGTCCCCAGGCAGACAGAGACACTCACACACACTGTTGGCATGGCTGGGATTAGAATGTCGACCTAACTACCTTATCACACTACAGCATTATGCAGTTCCAGAACACGCTACCGAGATTACTGGACACAGCACTTCCAGAGGTATACTTTTAGGTGGGTGACATCATCAGCAATGGCAAAGTCAGCGATAGGGATTGCATGGAGTGTGAGCAGTCTAAAAGCATTATTCTGTCCCCAGGCAGATGGAGACATACACACACACACACACACACAGTTGGCATGGCTGGGATTAGAACACCGACCTAATGACCTTGTCACACTATAGCATTATGCAGTTTCAAAACACACTACCGAGATTACTGGTATACAGCACTCCCAGAGGTGTACTTCTAGGTGGGTGACATCATCAGCAATGGCAAAGTTGGCGATAGGGATTGTATGGAGTGTGAGCAGTCTAAAAGCATTATTCTGTCCCCAGGCAGACGGAGACACACATACACAGTTGGCATGGCTGGGGTTAGAACACCGACCTAACTACCTTATCACACTACAGCATTACACAGTTACAGAACACGCTATCGAGATTACTGGTACTCAGCACTCCCAGAGGTGTATTTGTAGATGGGTGACATCATCGGCCTTGCTAATGGTGGGTATAAGAAATGCATGGAGTGTGAGCAGTATAAATGTATTACTCAGTCCTCAGGCAAATGGGGAGACACACATACACCAAGTGTGGGACTAAAACACTGACCTAACTACTTTATTACACTACAGCATTACGCAGTTACAGAATGCACTACCGAGATTACTGGGACACAGCCCTCCCAGAGGTGTATTTGTAGATGGGTGACATCATCGCCTTCCTAACCGTGGGTATAAGAAATGTATGGAGTGTGGCCAGTCTAAAAGCAATTTAGAGTCCACCGGCAAATGGGGACAGACATACACACACACGCCAGTGTCGGGTACAGAACACCTGCCTATTTACAGATTACTATTACAATACTACATATATATGAATCACGCCACACAGACTACACGTCAAGGCTGTCATTATGCATGTCTGGGAATGTGGACATCAACAGGGATGCTGGCAGTTAAGATGTACATACCTGTGAACCTGTGTGTTTAAAGTATGAATCCATCCTGACCTGGAGTATGCCCATCTGTGGAATGGACGACTACTACCACTATACAGGGTTACAATGGCCATGCCCATACACAGAGGCACATAACCAACACAAGGTGTCACTGGGCATACTCACACACTTAGCAGCACAGGGTTGTTTGGAATGCACTGCGTCCATCTACATAAGGATATACTGTGCATGCTCATACACTTAGTAGCACAGGGCTGTTCAGAATGCACTATGTGTCCATCTACACAAGGATATACTGGGCATGCTCATACTCCTAGTAGCACAGGGCTGACTGGGATGCACTCTGATGCTAAACACGGAGGGCCACAGTCTAGGCTATTACAGGTAGATATAAATAACACATTGTAATGGGCTCTGGTGTTGGTAGTTGTCATTGTTAGCGGGAATGCTGCTCTACATATATTTGACACCGGTCTATAACAAATCAGCTGTCATTCTGGGATGACATGGCTGACAGCAGGCAGGTCTTTGTCACATATCACATGCATCCATGATACAAGGGAATGTGGATATTACCCAAGTTGCATCCGCCCACACAGTGCCATTCCAAGGCAAATGTCCTAAACATAGGTTAACTCCCATACACCTACAGGACGACTGCATTGTTTTCTTATGCCAACCAGTGCTAGATGTGTAGTGTCCATATTCACAGCTGGCCACTGTAGATCCAACAATGGGGAGTACTGACATCTGTGCAGTGAGGAACACCTGGCTGATGTCTCTGTAGTGCACAATAGCACTACCACCATATACCTCAGAACCTAGCACTACCACCATATACCTCAGAACCAGACATGTGGGCCATAACACAGGTACAGACTGCTCCAGGTGGTGTACCAACATACATAAAGGCCATTCACATGTACTGACCGGTCCCCCCACGAAAGGCATCACAGATGAGCCATGTGCAGGGCACAGTGTCACATGCTGCATTCTAGGATGTAAACTGCAGACACCACCAAGCAACCATACATGTTGTATGACAAACGAGTATGCCACCATGTGACCCTTGACCTGTGTACTGTACTAAGCTCTACATCAACTGTAGACAGTACACATGTACTGACACAGTTGCATCATGTGTTATGCAATGCAATGATACCATTGTCTGTGACCAGGTCAGCTGTACACATACCAATGGCCCTCAGTACTGCCCACTATTAGCAGTTGTCTGTTGCTGTACACCAGTACACACCCTCATGTATGGATATGACATACATGTACCTGCCCTGGGTATGTACATGCCACAAACACAGCATACCTGTAAATAGCATAGCTGCTGTAGTCCTTTGTGCAAACAGGTGGCTACAGCTATTACACACATGCACATGGAATGTAGGTCCATGGCTGCTGAATGCTAACAGTACATAAGGTGTGATATCAATGTTGACAGAGGTAACGTTCCCTCTGTACTGGTCACCCATCATATCATGCAACAGTCCATGTGTCATGTATGTTATTACACATATCCGCCAGTTGCAATGCCTACAAACATGACCAAATGTTAGGATTGTAGGATCTACACACCTGTACACATAGTGTTGTGCATTCAAATAACATGTGTGTGCAGTTGCTGATGTATGCAGGTGGCGTGTATCCTAATACATCATGCAGCTGCAATGCAGCCTCAACATTGCCAACTGTATATGGTGATATGCTGAATGTACAGAAAGATGTACCATGGGTATGGACAGCTGTGTTGAAATAACTAAGTGGTGGGGCATCTTTGCAGACAGATGTTTGCTGTGGACAGCTCACAGGTGTGTCACAAGTGGTCCTACAATACCCTGTGTAACCGGTAAGCAATGGTTTCATTAATTGAAGGACATAACACACAACTTAGACAGCGGTCAGGGTGATAGCAAAGGTAAATCACTTGACACCTGTTAATAGATATGACGTCCCTAGTGCATATATCAGCACTGTTGTCACAGGAAGCATCAGTACAGTTTCTAACGTGTGCAGTACTGCTGTACATCTGACATACATAACATGAGCTAGGCAGGTCTGAGATTCACAGTACTGGTATGTGTGGTTGCGTGTGTGTCCATATTTGTCACGTATTGTGGGGAATACATCTCAATTTTTACTCACTCTCCTGTACACTAGTATACACATCTGTACTGACTGCAATATATAAAGCAGGACATAGGCAGGGGCGTGTATCTCACACATGTGAGGTATCTGTATGTGCATGACATAGGTGTATTAATTACTGAATGCCACAGTGTGTGTATGTAGGGCTGCTGGTCCCTGGGTTGAGGATGTATGTTACCATACTGAACTGATAGAACCCCTCCCACCATCCAGGCAATGCATTCAACTATCCGTGTTGATGTCCCCGATCTTAGGACATACTGACTACCTCTACATGTATATTCTCTGTGGCACATCATGTAGGTGCACAGTACTGTAATGATGATTTGCACATAGCCAGGGGTCCTCAGCATACCAGTAGCAACTGTGTGCGAGTGTGTGTTACTGTGTCGGTGAAGCTGTGTGTGTGTGTGTGTGTGTGTGTGTGTGTGTGTGTGTGTGTGTGTGTGTGTGTGTGTGTGTGTGTGTATGTGTGTGTGTTACAGTGTCACTGAATACATGTGTGTCAATACCTGAGTGTGTGGGTGCAGTTGTGTGTTAGCATCCTGTCATGGGAACGTGTATTACTGATTCCCATAGAGGCATCACACTTCCCACTGGCCTCAACCTACCCTTGTAATCAGCTAGACCACTCTCTTACCTCATGACTCCATGTAACTGTACCTGTGATGTCACCTTTATGGATGTCACGTCTGTGGCCACAGTAGCTTAATACAGCTATCATGCTCTTGGAATGGTAGACGTGTTTGTAACGTGGGACATTCTCACTGGTATGTGGCAGCTACATGGTGCATACTGGTATATTCATACATACCTGTGAGTAGTCCACATTGACACATGGGACACTTAACTGCAAATACTGACATCCACCAGCACGTGCAATTTGACCTGAAGAAGGAAAGCAGAACAACATGACCAACATGCATTGCATTTACTGTTGTTACACAAGACACATACTGTTAACAGTATTGTACACCTGTACTACATGGTATATCTGCTGACTGACAACAGTCCTCAACATTTGTAAACTTCACATCATCCTAGTCTGTTCACCTTGTGCATCAGACCATATGAGCATGTCCCTGCACCAATGGTGCGGATGTCAGGGATGCGGCACAGGCATCATCATATGCACAGGGTGTTAATGTTTGCCAGAGGCATAGGCTGCACCATTGGATGACATCATGTGTGTGGGTTTGGGCCTTTGATCTAATTGGACGTGTGTGGATGTTATGCATGTGTGTGTTGCAGTGCCCTACATATGTTTCCAGTATGTGCGTGTATGTCTGCACAAAGTTCACCCATGTGTCTGGCCTACAGAGTATTATTGACAGCTGCAGACTGTACATGCGAGGTATTACAGTTCACGGTGTCCGGCCACGGACATGTGACCTGCGCCTGCCAGGGGGTGCACGGGCACTACCAGTCAGAGGTGCAGATTGGGTACTGTCTGATGTCACTAGTCCACTGGAACCATGTCCCTGTTGGGACCATGCCGGGCCATGTGCACGTGGCCTGCTGTGTTGTGGTGTGGACAGCACAGAACCAGATGCACTACTGTTGCTACGCCACTATGGGAATGGGCATGTGAGGTAGCTCATACACGTAGACCTGACACAGGTGATGTAGCAAGCCTACATCCATGTGCCCGATGCTTCACTCCTACCAGATGTTCCCACACAGACAGCTCACGCTCGCGGATTGTCATGTCACGGTCAAGGACTCCAGCCATGTCACCCAACCATCTATCCAAAGCATCAGCAATCTGCTGTTGAGCATTTACCATTGTCTGGATGCTGTTGTTTAAAGAACGGACAGCAGCCATCTGTAGCCTCTGATCTTCTTTGTTGCACCATTCGGCATGTACCTGTGCCTCCATTACAGCCTGAAACATGTGTCTGGTGACACCAGCTGCTGTGCTCTGTCATGCAGGAGCATGTTGGCCAGAGGTCCTCCTACGAGCAGCACTGGCCATGTGCCTGTGTGGGGCACCACCAGTAGTTTGGCTGACACCATGGTGTGCAGGCACACCTTCCATAGCCCCCACACTTTCCTGTTCCAAGCTACCATGCACCAACTGTCCTTCCTCTATGGCCACTGATGATGGGGTATGTGCAGGTACGGGATGTCTGTGCAGGGATGAGGTGGATATAGATGGATTGGCAACCAATGCATGCAAATTACATAATCATAGTAGTGGTTAGCATACATCCCTGTGTTACACCATGTGGACCAGCACAGGTTAACAGTACACCTGCCTGATGTGTGGCATATGACCTTGATAATCACATGTAGTATGACATGTGATCTGCTGACGTGTGCAATGACATGCATACATGTTTAACACAATGATGTCCTGGAAATATACAGTGGAGCAATGGTGTACCAATTCAGTGTTGTCTGTCCACCCTACAGATATACTGCAAATTTAGCTGATGTGCATAGCCATTGCAGGGAATCATGAGGAGTTTCTAGTGCTATACAGTGTGAGTTACAGACAGGGTTCATAGCCATGACTGTGTTCAGATACAATACATATATACTGTGGAATGTGACCCATGTCACTGAGGTATATACACACTAAACCATGATGTGGAAGTTGTGACACAGGTCACTGATGGGTATATGGATGACACACATGCACATCTGCAACCATATTGCTGCAGCCTGGCAACTATGGGCAGACATGGCGAACATGTCAGTACACCATGTCCCACATGATATCTGTGTACCACACACACACACACACACACACACACACACACACACACACACACACACACACACACACACACACACACACACACACACGAGGAGCTAGTATGGCATTTATGTCCATCACCAGCAACGGGAATGTACTGTATCTGTGGCCTGATGTGGATACTGTACATGTAACTGCTGTCATGTTGCAACACCCTCAAGATGTTCAACACATCCTATGTGGTGGATTGATGTTACTCCTACACAAGATGTGCACAGGCTTGTAGGATGTCTAGCGTTCCACATCTACATTATGACAATTATACATTGGCCATGGCCGAACCATGTGTAGCCATTGTACGGCAGTGTGTACACATAAGCACAATACTTCTGGTGTGTGTGTGTTGCTCCATGTCTCTGGCCATCCTCCATGGCCATGTGTGTACATGTGTTGTCCAAATTATAGTGATGGGCATCTATTTCACATGTCTGTGTTGTCCCATATGACATATATGCTCCACTGACAACAGGGTTATGCAGATAAAGGGTGGTATGTGGGATATGTTTTCAGGTCAGGTAGTCAGTGTAGCAGCCAGGCCAATAGATGTCATGGGCATGTCAAGATAGCACATCACATTGTGTGACATTCATAGCAGGGCTATGATCCACACCGGTGAAACATGTGTGCTGGCCATACTCCAGCCCACTGTGTACTACTGTTTGTATTCACCACATGTGTAGATCAGATCTGTTGTATGTTCCTAAAGTGAACAGCACCTCCACCATTGTATGCACAGCTCTCAGCACATCTGGCAATAAAGTTTGTGAGGATTCATGTCGGTGAGATGATTCACATAGTTTGCAAGTGTGGCACATGGATAGTCATTGTGATGCATTGCAAGTCCGACCTGTATATTGTGACAGGACCATACATTATGTGTACATGTTGTGAATGGCCACATGGCAGATAGATTTGTGCATTATGGTTCCTGATAAATAATAACAGTCTCACCTGATACGGGCTGTTGTCGCTGCGGAACACCAGAGGTACCTAAATAGGAGTAACACAGCAGTATGAGCATAATCCACCCCTGTATAAAGGCTACATGGAGCAATGTGCATAACACATACACCAGTATATTAGACTATACTATGGTGTATGCACATGTGTGCATACACAGAGTAGCATACTATAGTATGAGGCATGTGTGTATACATGCTTTGCATATGATGTTACATTACATATTGTACAGTGACACATGCAGCTATATGGCATATAGTTGTTATAGGTGCAGTACTGACTTACCAGGCAACTCCAGGCTCAGTGGTTGATAGACACCCACCTCCACAATATCAGCTAAGGCTTGTGGATGTGGTTCTGCAGGTGTCCCCAGGTTGACCAGTAGCTCTTCAGTATGTGTGAGTGGGGGCTAGGTTGGTGGTCCACCACCTGTTGCACCTTGTTCCCTGGCGATTGTGTTCACATGCTGTTTCACCCATCTAGTGAGGTCTGTACAGTGTCTGCGCACCTGCTGGTATGTGCGGTTGTGGCCACCCACATCATTAACCCTCCTGCGAAGTTCCATCCACAGGACATCCCGCTGCTGTGCATCCTGTGGCACATGGCTGAACAGGATGTCGTGAGTATCGAGTAGGTATGGGATGAGGGCCTCATCCTCCAAGCGTGTAAAAGGAGGAAGCCTTGCACGAGGCATACCTGGAAGACATAATGATGGAGACAGGTCACAGTACCTCAGAGACATACAGAGCTACAGCTGAACATACATGTGTATCGCATTACTTCAGTTTAAATAATTGTATTTGCAAACCTACATGACACTGATGTGCTTGTGTCACACACATGTGACACTCAATGTTGAGTTGATATTATCACCATATATGTGTGTGTGTGTGTGTGTGTGTGTGTGTGTGTGTGTGTGTGTGTCACCTGATTACATTGCTCATACTCCATGTGGTTGCTGTCTTGATGTGGGCATGTCTGTTTGCCTGTACTGGTGTTCCTACCTATCAGCACATGGCTGGATGTGTCCACATTAATGCAGTCGACCTTAATGCAGTGTATATGTCACATATTAGGACTTACACTGCCTTAACAGACATGACCTGTGACCCTGCAGACATGCTCACATAAGGTTTTACATGTATGTGTTCTGCCATATACATCTACACGGCACTGTACAGTGATTCAACATCCTGCCATGTATCACCTGTGTTGCACATGTGATACACATGGGACACTGGCTAGCCAGATGGTATTTGCAGGGATGGATATTAACTATGGTATGTACAGTCAAAGTCAACTAATGAGCTATATGCCATGGGCCATGTATGCATCTAGGATGAAAGGTTACCTGGCAGTAGCCGACAGGCGGGTCTGTGGGGCCAGGTGGCGCAGTGCCACATTACTGATCCACAGGGTTAATGATACATATACCATGCATTACCATGCGGTCATCACACCATGTCTGAGAGGGGAGCGATGAGTAGCTTTGACAGACAGGAATGCATAGTATGGCAGGACTATGTCAAGTGTATGGGACAAGGATCTGTCCAGCATGTGGTAGGTGGATGTCCATGAAGTATGTGTTTGAGATCAGGATGAGTACGTGTAGCATGTCCGACATCACTGGATTGGACATGGATTTATTCAGGGTATGTATCATGCTACATAGTGGATATGGGGAATGGGAAGGCTTTTGCAGGCCATCTGCACATGGCCAATACCCCTTAACGGAAATATGTGATCTGATATGGGTCACTTGAGTGGTCTGTATGGCTGGACAATGATCTCTATATTCATGAATGGCACCCTATTATTATTAGGGTTGCCACATATGACTCCGACATGTGTGGTGACGTAGCTATCACAGGAAAGACAACTGCCCAGCTGCATCCCTCACACACAAGTGTCCATTATGATGACCACTGCTTAGGTGGTAGTTCATGGGTACAGGGTTATTAACATAGGGGTGACAATGCGAGTCAGCTATTGCTCCTAGGTCATAGTCATTCACATACTTCAGTAGGCAGATGCCTTCTGTTTGTCTGTGAGGTATGGACTACAATGAGGGGGAATAGAATTCATTAACCCTGACATAATGTAGCTGCCACTGGTGTGACAATCACATATTATTCAGACACCTTATGTAGTGTTGGTTCTGCCAGCAGTCCTGTTGCTAAACACTCCTGTGACATTTTATTTATTTTATTTTTATTTTACATTTGTTTACCAGGCTAGTCTAACTGGATATATTTCCATTTCAATAGAGGCCTGGGGAGAAAAGCTCCAACAATAGCATAAAGAATTTAAACAACAATACTATCACAGAGTAATAGAAAGATTTAACAAAAATACCAAGATATAGTATTAAAGAGCAGAGATTAAACTAAACTAAAAAAACTAAATAACTAAATAAAAAAAATGACATAATGGTTAAGACAGTCTTTTTACAGTATCACACGAGGTAGTTTATAATACAGAAATGAAAGTATTTCTACAGTGGGATAATATAATTTTAGTAGTTACAGTTACTGCTTTGGCGAGATCAGAAATGTAGTTTTAGTGCAACATGGAAAAAATGAAGAAAAAAAGAAATGGCATCAGATGTTAGTCAGGGTTGCTGTAGGGGCATAACCAGTGTGTTTTGAGGTATCTTTTAAGCTTTTGTTTAAATAGTGTAAGAGAAGGAAGTAGAGTTAGTTCACTAGGTAATAAGTTCCATTTTTTTCCAGCAGTGTTGCACAATAGGGAATCACCTGCCAAGTTGTTGGTCTTGCTTATGTTAGCTAGAAGTTTACTGGAGGAACGTAGGGAATTACGATTTTTGTAGGGATAATGAGATTGGCGAGTATGGGAGTGTTGTTAGGTTGGTAAAATATCTTGTGGGCAATAGTCAGTTGGGAAAATATCAGATTGTTTTGTAGTTCCAGCCAGCCTAGCTGCTGTAGATGTTGACAGTGGCGAGTTCTAAAGGGGTTACCTGTTGCAAATCTGGGGATGCTATTGTAGGAGTTAGCTAGTGTGAGAAGGTTATTTTTTTTTAGGTTAGTGTATATGGGTGAAGCATAAAGAAGAGTTGAGATTAAATGAGAGTGGGCAATTGTAGTTCTAGCAGTTGGAGTTAAGAAGGGTTTAATTTTATATAATGAGCCCATTTTTCTGTTTACTGTTTTAATAATGTTGTTTATATGGTTATCAAAATTAAGGTTATTGTCAATTGTAATTCCTAACAGTTTGGTAGTAGTCAGTTGATATAAGGGTGCCATTATTGGATTTGACAGAGAAATCTATAGGGGTGGACATACTGGTAGGAGTAAAGAGTAGGAGCTTAGTTTTTTTGGCATTCAAAAGGAGGCAACATTTCAAGAACCATGCCTCAACTGTGTTGAATACCTTCTGAGTCAGAGATTGTAGTTCTGATGGGGAGTTAGCTGAACATATGATCATAGAATCGTCTGCATATTGTATGCAGGTGGCTTGAGGAATTGCTATATAAAGGTCATTGATAAAAAGTGAGAAAAGAAGAGGTCGTAGAATAGTGACCTGGGGGACTCCAAGGTTGACTGGCAAGTGGGATGTTAAAGTATTCTCCCAGAGAACTGCCTGTTGCCTATTGCTTGGGTAGGACTTGAACCATTGAACCGCCAGAGTGTCAAGGGAAAGGGATTCTAGAGTATTTATAAGAAAGGGGTGGTTTACCATGTCAAAAGCTTTTGAGAGATCAATAGAGTGCAGATGAGAGAATGTTATTATTGTGGTTTTTATTAATGGACTCAGTGAATGATAAGAGAGCAGTAGTGGTACTGTGAAATGGTCTAATACCATGTTGGCAGTTAGCTAGTATGTTGTTTGGAGTTAAATGGTGTAGTAGCTGATGATGAATGCATTTTTCCATAACTTTTGCTAAGGGTAATAAAAGAGCTATTGGTCTATAGTTAGAATAGTCATTTGAGTTACCCCCTTTGTGTAGGGGTACAATGTGGGAGATTTTCCAAATGTCTGGGGATGATTCCCTCATTAATGGTTCTGTTTATAAGGATGGATAGGCAACTGCTTTGGCTGCTTTTTGCAGGTATTCAGATGGTAACTGGTCAGCAGAGGGAGTACAAGGCTTAAGTTTTTGGATGATGTTATAGATTAGAGTGGTAAAGATGGGTTGTAAGTGGAATATTGGGAAGGTACCAGATGTAGAGGTAGGGAGACTTGAGTTGTCAGGGACTAGTTGACTGGCTAGAGATTGTATGGTCTTTTTGAAGACGGTATTGAAGGCATTGGCAGTTTGATGGGGGGTATTGTGTTCAGCCCCTAGAGGGGTTGGTGTACTAGAGTGCCCTGGATGAAGGGGTCTATTAATATTTGACCAGAACGTCTGTGGGTTGTTTTGATGGGATTGCTGTAATTTACAATAGTAGTTTTTTTTGTCTGTGAGTATTGCTTTTTTTGTAATATTTCTCAATTGTCTAAAAGTTAGTTGCTTGGAAGTAGTTTTGATGGCTCTCCACTTAGCCCAGGATTTGTTCCTAAGTAAAATTTTTTGTCGAGTTTCATTAGATAGCCAGGGGGCAGGTTTGGACTTCACTCTAATAGACCGTTTAGGAGCATGAATATCAAGGATAGCTAAGAATTTGGAGCTGAAATATTTAACAGCCTCTTCGAGTGGGAGAATTTTTTGAGGGTTCCAGTTGCAGGCATTAAGTTCATTTTGGAATAGTACTGGGTTAAAGTGTTTGTTGGTCCTTATGATCCTATATATGGGAGAGTTAGAAATATCTTTCCTTTGTCTTATAATATAAGTCAAAGTGTGATCACTTACATCATCAGGCAGGGTTCCTACTTTATAAGATTGTTGTTGTTTATTGATAAGAATCCAGTCTAAGATGCTCTCTTTATGGTTTGGTTTGTTAATTCTGGTTGTGGAGGTGATTGTTTGACTAAAGCCATGAAGATTAATATGGGAGGTAGGATTTTCAGTATTGACACATTTCCAGTCGGTATTTGAAATCACCTAGTATTATTGTTTCTTGTGGGTAGGTAGAAGATACCCAGTTTAGAATATCCTCTATTTAAGTTCATATTATTACCAAGAGGTAGGTAGATGCAGATGATATATAAGGATTTGCTAGGGTTAAGTTGAAATTTCGAGATAAGGACTTCTGCCTTACTATCCTGGGGTGGGTTAAAAGGTGAAGAGGAGATCTGGAGGCCATCTTTAAATAGAATTGCTACTCCCCCGCCCTTACATTTTGTACGGTCTTGTCTCAATATATTATATCCTGGGGGGATGATTGCATTGTCTTTAGTTCCAGGTTTTAACCAAGTTTCTGTCAGACAGAAAATGTCAAAGGAGTGAATATCAAGGAGGGCATGGAGATGGGCGACTTTATTATTAATACTACGGATATTGAGATGTCCTATTAGAAAATAGTTGGAGAGTCTAGATTGGGTATCCAGGGTTGAGGGATAGGGGCTATATGTTTTGACTGTGGGGACATTGGTTGGGCCAGGGTTAGGGTGGCTGTCTCCATCTTCCAAGGAGGAATTATTTTGTCTTGGGACAGGGTTACATATAAAGCTAGTTAGATATTTCACTTTCCTTACTGTGAGGTTATTGTATTTAATATGTGTGAGTCTATGGTATTTGGCTTGCAGGTAGCTGGGAGTGGATGTGATGTTTATTTGAGTATGGATGAGGGTAAAAGTTTGTACAGCTGTTTGTTTTGGAGAATAGTTAAACATGTCATAATTCACTTTTTCAAAGGAGGTGAAATGATAGGCTGAGATGACGGCAGGTATGATTGTGGCTAGGAGTATAAGCTTGGTTAGGATAGCATTAGTTGTTGTAGGCATATTGTTAAGATTACTTAACAAAAGCAATGGAGGAGACACAGGGATAAAAAATAAGTGTTAAGGAGAAAGGAGCTTATAAAGGTTAGGTATCTGGTGATAGATAGGGTAACCTAGTATAAAATGGAATTAGGGGCCCTTTAAGAATAGATAGGTGAAGGAGGGGTGTGGCCAAGGTATGTAGATTGGGTAGCATATAGGATTGGAGGTATAGGAGGTAAGGTGTGGTATAGTAAGTATAAGGTTAGGATCACTGGGGGTGGATGGGAATTGGGGGTAGGGTAGTGGAGCAGAATGAGCCCATAGGGCGAACAGAGCGGGTTAAGAGCAGACAAAGGAAGAAAGTGCAGAGACAATCTATAAGCAGCAGACTCCTGAGGAGCTCCTGGAGGTAACAGGTGAGTGGGGAGTGATAGTTCAGCTGTTTGCTTAGTAAGGGATAGTAATGTAGAGGAGAAAAACTACATACAGGAGGGAAACTAAGGAGCAGTCTGAGATAGCAAGAACATAGAAAAGTAGTCTAGAATTTAAAACAGGAAAGTAGGGGTAGGGGATACTACATAAGCCTATATTAGTGTGCCACCTAGTGGGCAAAAAGTACAGTGCAGCTGAAGGCTAAAAAGTAGAACAGAGATAGCTAGAACAGATGGCTCCGGTACTAGTTACAGAGGGGAAACAAGTAGTTACTTATGAAATAGCGAGGGAAAATGGCTGCTGGGTGCCTGGCTCAGTAGTGTGGATTGCATACAACACTAGGTATTAAAAACAGTACAGTTTAGCAGTTGATTTAGTGTAAAACATACTTTCTTCTATCCTTTGGGAACTGGTAATTGAAATAAAATGTCAGGTTTCTTTTGGGGTGAAGATGGGATGGTAGCGACTAGTTGTAAGGTTTCCTTATTGATTCAAATCTTAGTACAGGACTGGAGGTTGAAAACTATGTAGGTTAGTGGGAGACAACGAACAAACACATTTGTAAGAACACAGTAGCTTCAGGTTTGTACATTAGCAAAATTAAGATGAGAAACAGGTAAACATAGTAGTTTCAGGTTTGCTCATTAACAAATAAGAAGAAGAAACAGGAATATCCTTGATAAAAAGCACCTAGAGCAGTAACATCTTTTGAGATAGCTAACAAGCTTCAACAGAAATATTACAGTCGTTAGGACATAGTACTACTGCTAGGTTATAAACTAGTCCATATTTGCAAACATAAAGCAATGCAAACACAATACCCAGTGAATTAACCTAAAAAAACAGCTGAATAAGAAGCTAAAAATAACAAGATCCAGCAGAGTCCCTAATTATACAAGTTAATAACTATGGTGCAACACTGGAACTAATGTTAGATGCTGGTCTTGCTAAGTTTACATATCTGAGATAGTATCAACCAAGCTCTATGTCTCAGGTAGTACACTTCATCAGTAAAAAACAAGGCTAACACAGTAAAATAGTGCTAATACAACAGGGAGCAAGATGTTAAATAGTATATACAACAACCTCACATACACAATAGTGTATACAACAACCTCACATACACAAACCATAAGGTAACACTATAACGTATTAAGCATAATGCGGACAAAATGATAAGCTAGAAGCAAGTAACGGCATCATGACTTGTTACTCCCACTAACAGTTGTGTCATACACACTTTACAAATACTTGCAGTGCTCTCTATAAGCTACAGATAACTATATAAGATACTGTTCCATCACTACCATGGTGACAGTTGTTAAATTAGCCCAACCAGTGTCCGAAACGGTCTAGGTTCAGTTTAGCTGGCCTCGTGTAGTACAGCAGGATGGGTGCTGACTACTAACACACATTAAAGCCGATATCGGCAGTGCACAACCTTATTTATCCCGCTGCATCCAGATTTGTAGAGCAGGACTGAATGGTTCAAAATGCACCCAGATCCCTATTTAATTAGCGCCCTATTTTAGAAAGAAAGTAAAACATTCCCCATATTGCACAAGGCGTATTCAAGATTCGCTTGGTAAGTGCTCAGACTACTGTTTAATGAAACGCTCTGTTGTAGAAAAGAAAGAAAAAACAGTGCCCCATTTTAAAGTGAGAAATTGCCCTCTTTCAATTATAGCCAGATAGTAGGAAAACGCTTTAAAATTAGGCGATCCTAACATACAGTTCCGTACTACCTCATAGAAATAGAAGATGATGAAAGAGTGAGAAAGCAGGCAAAAAAGCTCAGCAAACACTTTACTCTGTTGCTCTCTACACACTTACTCGTGGTCAGCTGGAGTTGACGCTGCATACAAAGGGCTAAAGTGCTAATAGTGGTACAACTCTCACCCATGTACTCAGCAAGGTCCCAGAAAGAAATAAAACCTACAGAAAACTGACGGAAAGGTCTCGCAGTCTAGAGATCACAGCGGGAGGATCTGCATTTTGCAAACAAGTAAAGTAGCGTACTAGTAATCCACGTGGGAGCCACTAAAATTGCGATAGCCATTCTATTTGCACATAACAATATGAAAGAGATTAAAAATACATTGCATACCTTATTTAAGTTTAGATAAAAGCATTGGTTAGTCTTTCCAGTAGTCAAGACAGTTTCCACAGACAGTATTAGACTTATTTATGTACAACAGTAACAGCAAATACTTACAAAGTAGAAAAAGCCCCTCCGAGACCATGTAGATCTAGTATACCGAGTGTAGGTGGTACACAGTATGGGTGATGATGTCCTATGACTGGGCAAGGTTATGATATGCAGTGTGACATCAACCATACTGTCATCTACATCTGTACTGCTGACATCACTTAAGTGATCAAGGTTCATGGCCTTCCAGACCAGACTCAGCAGGGTAGTAGTGCAGTACTTCCCATTATCAGTGGTGTCTCCCCCTTTGTTGGGTTGTGATACCTGTTGGTGTGCACCATTCAGTGTGTACAGAACCTGACATGGAGCTATGTTTTACATGATGTGTATGTGGAGAGCATCTTGTTTTGCCATATGTGTATGATACAACCTGTGATGTGGGCAGATCCCATGCAGACTGAGTGCAGCTTGTACCTGCATAGTTGTGGATACAGGGGCCCTGTGGTGTACCTGGATATATGCTTGAGTACCTGTCGGGGAAAGGGGGCCATGTTTTTATATTATCCAAGACCCTATCTGGATTGCTTATTCATGCTAAGCACTTGTTCAGGACTTGTAAATAGTACATAAGCTAATGATTACTATAGCACTCAATCTTCCACATCACCTACAGGTAAGGGTGAACAGGTTTTGTACATACTTTTCTCACTTGCGTAGAGTAATGTAGCTATTGTAATCACTTTCCTCACTTATCTAGGTGAATGTAGTTCTATATTCAGGCATGTCCAAGAGTCAACTGCCAGTGTTCTCACCTGTCTATGTGATGAATCTGGACATCTAGAGGCAATGTACACATTGCCTCATGTACACAGACAAGCCTCTCCGCCTACCACCCAACACTACAACCTGTGAGAGATGCGCTCATCTAGCCAAACTGGAGGTAAAGGTATCTCCAACCAAGCCTGAGCCTGACTGTCATGTGGAGAAGGTACACAGTTGCACAACACCACACTGATCACATAAGCCTCACTGTATCTACCCCACCATTAACTGGGAAAACTACGCATGTACCAACACATTAGCTCAACGGTTTCTGGAATTCATAAACACCAATGCCCTGACTCAACATATCCACACACCCACCAGGGGCAACAATATCCTAGACGTAGTCATTACCAACATGAGTGACTGGTGCTCCACACATGAAGCCAACTCCTCATTGGTCCAATCAGACCATATGCCGTTGATATCCACATCCCGCACCTACCCCCCATTAAGCGAACCATAGTATAATATGTCTACAAGGCCAACTACATGCTTCTTAAGGCAGATGTGGTGGACGTCATGACACCCATGCAGATGGACAGTACTGTTACAACTGCTGAATCCTACACAAATGCACTCTATAAGCACTTACAGGAGTGTATGGCTTGTGCTATCCCAAAAAGAACCAGGACTCTATACTCATAATTAACTAAACCAATCTGGTGGTCCCCTGCCATAAACATATTGTACTACAGGAGGAAGATACTGTTGCAAATGAGAGTACAATACCGTGGCCAGCCTCAGTAAGAATGTGAGATCCCTTATACGATCCTCCAAAGCTAGCTATGAAAACTTTAACGCAACTAATACCAACAACAACCACAGAGCCTTGATGTCAACAACCAGATCTGCTCTGAGTTACAGCACAAAGGCACGAACATTATAGAAACAATGGATATTGGCAACATCCTGGCAGATCCCTCTCAAAGCTGCACACTCTGAAGGCAATATCACAGCATCCATGGGACTGGACAACATCCCAGGCTGCGTTTTACACAAACTTCGGATCGTACTGTCTCCTCACCTATGCACCATGTTCAATAATAGCCTCACATCAGGCATAGATGAGGGTAGGGAGGTCCACGCAGCCTACCTAGATCTCTCATAGGCTTTCAACACCATTCCTCCTTCTGGTATTATCAACATACCCATCCACCTCAACATTAACCCCTACATCATGTGATGGTTTGCAAAGTGGCTCACGGACAGAACACACACAGTAGGAGTTGCATACCCTAGGTCCGACTGTATACCAGTTACAACAGCCGTCCCCCAGGGCACAGTCCTAGGACCCCTCATGTTCAGTATATACTTCTTTGACGTACAGACAAGCACAGGAGGGCTTTGGCTGAAAAGGTTTGCAGATGACTGCAAACTATGGGACATAATGTTTCCCCAGCTGTTACAGACACCCTCTGGAAGGGTTGCACTGAGACAGATACCTGGTGTTAATATCATGGCGTCAAGCTGAATGCCTAAAAGTGCATAGTCATCCCCTTTGGATATAACTAATTACCTGTGGACTACCACATAGGTGCTAGTCCCCTACATACAAAAAAGGTATTACGGGATCCGGAAACACCATTAGATAGCAATCTCTCCTTCAATACCCATAATGACAAGGTGGTTAGAATATCCTAGTAGGCAGATGGAAGCCTGCGGTGAAGTGTTAGCTAAAAAGCTAAAACAACAGTTCAAGCAGTTCAAGCAGTTCAAGCAGTTTAAGCAAGGTAAAACAATATAAAACTTCAGAGTAGCCTGTGAAGGCAACAATTTGAACAGTTTGAAAAGTATAAAACTCCAAAGAAGCCGGTAATAGCGTAGAATGATTTAATTTCCGCTTTCGTCATACCTTCATCAGAATACAAAAAACGTTACTACTGAGACCCTTTAAATAGCCATACAAATTAATCAATTAACAATAGTTTAAACTTAAAAAACACATCATGAAAATACATTTATGAAAAATAAGTTTTTAAATCAATACCTAAACCTTTATTAATATTTAATACGGTCTTTTAAAAACATTTAACATTAATACTTTCGTTTAACCCTGGTTGAATATCAGACCTTAATCTAATCTGCCACAGGCACTCTCTTTGCTCAATGTAATTTTTAAAATCTCCTGCTCTTTTGTCTGATGTACATTTTTCTAAAATAGAAAATAAAAACTTGTTAAAACTAGGACATATTATGGAATGCTTGTATAAGGCATTGTTACTATCTTTGGCCTTAATGGCATACAGATGTTCTTTAATCCTAGTGGCTAAAGACCTAGTCGTCATGCCTACATAAAATGCAGGACAAGAGGAACAAATACTAACATAAACTACTCCTGTGGTGTTACAATTCATGGAGTCTGAAACTTCTATGATTTTATCAGAACTAGCAATGTCAATAAAAGGTCCTTCTGAAATGTACCTACAAATTTTACAATTAAAACACCGAAACATTCCTTTTTTCCTACTAACAGAAATAACTTCTTTATTTTGATTATGTTCTAGAATATTTTTCAAGGTGTTTTTACGTAATGCAAAATGTGGCTGATTTCCTACAATACCAAAAATCTCTCTATTGCCTTGTAACACTTTCCAATTAGTTTGTATAACTTTCTTGATTTTATTGCTGTCTAAACTCATGTCCAAAGAACAAATAATATTTTTGTTGCTATTATCTAATTTATTAATTTCATTAAAAACAATTTTCTCATCATATAAAATAGGGCTAAATTGATTAAAGCGTTTATTAAATACTTCATGGGCTGTATCAATTAAAATGTGTTTTTTATATCCACGCTGAATGAATAAATCAATGATGAATTTTAACTCAGAAATTAATACATCTTCTTTGGTGGTCATTCGACAGGCACGAATAAACTGCTCTCTTGGAATGTTTTTCTTAATGTGTTCAGGATGTCCACTATTGTTATGTAAGTATCCATTCGTGAAAGTAGCTTTTCTATGAATTTTACTGTGAAATACATGCTCATTATGGTCCCACCATACATGTAAATCCAGAAAATTGGCTGCTTTGCCAACATCACCTAAGGTGAATTTAATAAAGTTGGATAAGGAGTTAGCTGTGTTAATAAAAGAATCTACAGTATCAGTGTCGCCATTTATGATGAACAATAAATCATCAATAAATCTACAGTAGAAGAGAACATCAAATTTCTCTTTCAAAACTTTAAGACAATACAACTCCCACCAAGCCATAACAATGTTAGCAAAGGCGGGAGCTGCAGATGACCCCATGGCTACACCACGTTTCTGTCTATAATAATTTTGTTCAAACATAAAGAAATTATTTTCCAAAATAATTTCCACAAATCTGCACAATACTGAAATAATAGAATTAGTAAATAACTTTTTGTTAGTGAGATAATCACGTAATGCCTCAACCCCTTCATCATGAGGAATACAGGAATATAAACTCACTACATCCATGGTAAATATAACCTGTTTCGATGGATCAAAAATGCTAGCACTTTTCCTTCTTGTAAAAATTTTTAATTTTTCCAAAAAGTGCCAGGAATCCTTTATGTAAGATAAGTTATCATAAATCACTGGTCCTAATAATGCATCAATGACAAGGGAAATACCCTCCGTTACTGAATGTGGGGATGACACAATCAGACGTAGTGGTGGATCAAGAATGTTTTGATGTTATGATATGTCAAATTCTACAGCAAGAAATTTATTTAATGTTCCCACCAGCAATAAAATCAGTAACAAATCTAATGATATTATTGAACCATTTGTAAGCAAAACAAACAAAAAGAAAGGTGTTGAAGCGGAGAAACAGAAGAGTTCCATTTTGACAAGAAGCCGTACTTTTTTGGGTTCGAATTCGTCGGGGGACGAATGTTAAACAATGATAACAGCTCTGACAATTTTAGTATTGTCAATTTATCTGGACATACTTTTGACAAATTTGAGTTGAAAATTCTTAATTATGGTCTGAATTTTATTCCTAAAAAAAGGGGAGATTTTAGTAAAACCATAGTTGATATAAAAAAATATACAAGGAAAATTAATTTGTCATTTTTAATGCATGATTTTCCTGAACACAATGGTTTTTTCAGTAAACCTTCTTTTTATACACCTAGTCTTCACCATACTATTAAGACATTCGAGGAGATATGCATTAAGGATATGGAACGCTTATTTAAGTCTAATGCTCATTTCACTGATAATTTAAATAAAAACGAAAGAAAGGCATTGGTTAATTTAAAGTCACTTTCAGGTAAACTAAGATTTATGAAGAGTGACAAGGGGTCCAATATAGTGGTCATGGGGAAGGATCAATATGAGCAGGCCATGTTAAAACTATTGAACAATACTGATGAGTATGAATTAGTCCCTTACCACATTATATTAAAAAGTTTTAAAGCTGTACATACACATTTATATGATGCGCTAATGTCTAGTGAGATCAACATTAAATTATACAATTTTTGCCTCATTGAGAAACCAAAAATAGGGGTCATTTTTGGTGTGCCAAAAACACACAAAAACATTCTTGATCCACCACTACGTCTGATTGTGTCATCCCCACATTCAGTAACGGAGGGTATTTCCCTTGTCATTGATGCATTATTAGGACCAGTGATTTATGATAACTTATCTTACATAAAGGATTCCTGGCACTTTTTGGAAAAATTAAAAATTTTTTCAAGAAGGAAAAGTGCTAGCATTTTTGATCCATCGAAACAGGTTATATTTACTATGGATGTAGTGAGTTTATATTCCTGTATTCCTCATGATGAAGGGGTTGAGGCTTTACGTGATTATCTCACTAACAAAAAGTTATTTACTAATTCTATTATTTCAGTATTGTGCAGATTTGTGGAAATTATTTTGGAAAATAATTTCTTTATGTTTGAACAAAATTATTATAGACAGAAACGTGGTGTAGCCATGGGGTCATCTGCAGCTCCCGCCTTTGCTAACATTGTTATGGCTTGGTGGGAGTTGTATTGTCTTAAAGTTTTGAAAGAGAAATTTGATGTTCTCTTCTACTGTAGATTTATTGATGATTTATTGTTCATCATAAATGGCGACACTGATACTGTAGATTCTTTTATTAACACAGCTAACTCCTTATCCAACTTTATTAAATTCACCTTAGGTGATGTTGGCAAAGCAGCCAATTTTCTGGATGCACATGTATGGTGGGACCATAATGAGCATGTATTTCACAGTAAAATTCATAGAAAAGCTACTTTCACGAATGTATACTTACATAACAATAGTGGACATCCTGAACACATTAAGAAAAACATTCCAAGAGGCCAGTTTATTCGTGCCTGTTGAATGACCACCAAAGAAGATGTATTAATTTCTGAGTTAAAATTCATAATTGATTTATTCATTCAGCGTGGATATAAAAAACATATTTTAATTGATACAGCCCATGAAGTATTTAATAAACGCTTTAATCAATTTAGCCCTATTTTATATGATGAGAAAATTGTTTTTAATGAAATTAATAAATTAGATAATAGCAATAAAAACATTATTTGTTCTTTGGACATGAGTTTAGACAGCAATAAAATCAAGAAAGTTATACAAACTAATTGGAAAGTGTTACAAGGCAATAGAGAGATTTTTGGTATTGTAGGAAATCAGCCACATTTTGCATTACGTAAAACTAACACCTTGAAAAATATTCTAGAACATAATCAAAAGAAAGAAGTTATTTCTGCTAGTAGGAAAAAAGGAATGTTTCGGTGTTTTAATTGTAAAATTTGTAGGTACATTTCAGAAGGACCTTTTATTGACATTGCTAGTTCTGATAAAATCATAGAAGTTTCAGACTCCATGAATTGTAACACCACAGGAGTAGTTTATGTTAGTATTTGTTCCTCTTGTCCTGCATTTTATGTAGGCATGACGACTAGGTCTTTAGCCACTAGGATTAAAGAACATCTGTATGCCATTAAGGCCAATGATAGTAACAATGCCTTATACAAGCATTCCATAATATGTCCTAGTTTTAACAAGTTTTTATTTTCTATTTTCGAAAAATGTACATCAGACAAAAGAGCAGGAGATTTTAAAAATTACATTGAGCAAAGAGAGTGCCTGTGGCAGATTAGATTAAGGTCTGATATTCAACCAGGGTTAAACGAAAGTATTAATGTTAAATGTTTTTTAAAAGACCGTAAATTAAATATTAATAAAGGTTTAGGTATTGATTTAAAAACTTATTTTTCATAAATGTATTTTCATGATGTGTTTTTTAAGTTTAAACTATTGTTAATTGATTAATTTGTATGGCTATTTAAAGGGTCTCAGTAGTAACGTTTTTTGTATTCTGATGAAGGTATGACGAAAGCGGAAATTAAATCATTCTACGCTATTACCGGCTTCTTTGGAGTTTTATACTTTTCAAACTGTTCAAATTGTTGCCTTTACAGGCTACTCTGAAGTTTTATATTGCTTTACCTTGCTTAAACTGCTTGAACTGCTTGAACTGCTTGAACTGTTGTTTTAGCTTTTTAGCTAACACTTCACCGCAGGCTTCCATCTGCCTACTAGTGTGTTTCTTTTGTGTTTTTTGGGCGTTCTTTGGTGTTTCATCACTGGTTAGAATATCCTTCTACATGGCCCCCCTAATCTCTAATGGATTCGCATCCAGATCACAGAGGCCATTGTGACTCTACACATGTCATATTAGACCCATTAAAAGATACAACACCCCATTTGGGATATACCTTACAAGACAACTGCAACAGCTTGGAAGACCACACCAGCACCACACCAAGAGGATTACTGACCTCAAACGGATGACCTATGCAGCCCAACCAATGAAACTCCAGCTGTACTTGGTTGCATACCGCATACTCACAGGTGATCTCTGCTTGACATACAAGGCCCATGTCCAACCCTGTATTGCTGGATATTCTCCACTTAAACAGAAGCCCCTGAGAGCCACATGCTCTAGGGATATACACCTAACCACAACGATGAGTAGGATGTGCTGAATGGATAGATTCCTGACCCGGACACTCCCTATGCTTTGGAATGTGATTCCAATGTACATCAGGCAGGGCCCCTCATAAGCACTCTTCAAGGGAAACCTTGACGTGTGGATGGGAGACAGACATGTACCCAGGGATCACTGCAGTGGCTCTGCTGGACAGAGGCACAGGGAACTATTGGCTCTGCCGTTCAGAGGCACAGGGAACCAACCTATGGGGGTGGTGAAAGACAACACACGCTAGCTAGGCTTACAGATACCCTTGATAAGACAGCCTAGTACCTACCTTTGCACATATTACATGTCTTATTTGTATGGATAGTTAAATAGCTCTTCCATTTTACTTTGCTATCATGCTGATAAACTGTCAGCTCACTAAAAGACATACGTATCCTATTATTGTGTATTGTAAATGCCGATTGACATAACTAATGTTTGCCTATCATTACAGTAATGCTATGTAGCTTGTAATACATATCTGCTTACAATACTGTACATTACACAGTTATTGGCACAATATCCCACAATGCAGAACATACTTGCACAGTGGCCCAAACTTCCACATGTTATTCTCTGTATTACACCCATACATATAGCTACAGTTACAATATATCAACATATACTAGCCCCTGTTATAGCACATACTTGTTGGACCAACCCTGCCACTGATGTCAGCTGGTGGGGAGTATTTCTGTTCAAAGCCCTTATATAGCATCCCTTGTGGTGTATGCGGTGTTTGCCTTGTGACCTACAGCAGTACACATAAATACTACAAGCTGACTATGCTCAACAATACATCACTACAAGATAACTGTTTCCACTATATGGATTGTGTGCACTTTAAATACTACAGAATAGTACTACATACACAGACATACTGGCTGTTCTACATACCTTATTAGTAACCTGACGTATCGTTAACAGTTTATTCAATCCTTTTCAGTTTGTGTTTTAATGTTATTTGTAATGTTCTGCTGGTATATACGGATGGTTTGAATGTGTGATGACACATCCTTTTCTAGTTACATATCGGTAACATGTGGTATCCTGTCCACCAATTGCTGTTCCAAAGTAGTTAATTGGATGCACATCAGCTGTGCAGCTACTCCATTAGCCGATACCATGGCATCAGTGGTGTATAAGTGAGTACTCCTTTTAGGGGTTGTCCGTTTGCCTTACTTTCGAGGGAGACAGCCTAGATGTGTTATTGCGATATATTTCAACAGCTATATGGAGACACATAGAGATATATTAGCTTCATGACTCCACACATAGAGATATATTAGCTTCATGACTCCCGTGGACTGTGTGTGATGGCTAGATGATTTAGTTCTACATGTGAGTACAGCTATTATATTTTGGAACAGTGCTACTTATGCAGGGTTTGTTTGTACCCGATACTTCTGCAGATGTTTAAGTCTGGCAAGGATGTTTGGCCAGCTCAAGGCCATATGGCTATGCATGAACTGTTATGTGGTGTACAGTGTGCTCACCAGACATCCTTGATTTGGTGTACAAGTGTAGCATACTGTGCTGTTACTCACTAATTGCTAACACATCCCGGTGTACGCACAACCCTCTGAAATGGGATTAGTGCAAACAAACCCTATTACATCAGCAGCTGTTCCATTGTATGACAGCCGCTATTTCACTTAGGGCCATGTTAGTGTGTCTCTGACAAGTTATGTTAAGGCTTCTGCAGATGTTGTACAGTGTGTGTATGATTTGTGATGTTATTACAGTTTGTATTGTAATATGTTTGGGTGTGGGGGTGATGTTGGTGGGTGTGCTTAGCAAATGCAGGTGTGTAGGAACTGCTTTTATACATAATCGCTATGTGCGTGAGGGCTCCTTCCATATGTGAACACCTATCCTTTTGTGGACTAATACAATGGTATTTGCAGGCTGATTCATTAGGGCACTGTTATGTGGTTCCTGTATAGAATGCAGGTGATGTTAGTCCTTTAATCCCTTCGGTAATACATCTGAATGTAATAACGTGTTGCTACATGATAGCTGTGTATTTCTGTCATAGGTATTTGCAGTCATCATAGTTGTGTTAGTGACTGACCCTCTTTGGCTAGGGTTGCCACCTTTTCATATGTCCATAGTGGGTCCTTTTCGGGACACACATCTGATTTTACAGGTTGACACAAACCCACGGTCAGTACAAGGCATAGAACTTTCCTTTCTTGCCTAATTATAAGCTTATTCTTGTAACAGTTTAGTAACTTATCCTGTTTCCTGTACCATGTAGGTACTTTAGATACAGAAATAACCAATGTATGCAACTATTACAGTACATATGGGACATAATTATGTCCTACAATCCCAGGACATCTGCCACGTTTAATATACTTGGTCAGGACACAACCACCCAAAGAGGGAGTGTCCCTCGCAAAGTGGAACAGGTGATAACACTATCATTGGCTCATGTCCATAGCACATATTTGTAATGATGTATAGGCATATACTCTCCATGTCCTTTGTTCATAAAGGTTGGTAGTGGCAGAATGTGTGATTGCTATGGTCTGTGTTATACACATATGTGAACACTTCAACCGCTGTATATGGGAGACCTATGAAATTCTGTAACCACAGTGTTCCGACGCACACAGTCCCAGAAACAGACTCCAATACCCCACATTACCGACATCGACAATAACTCTCGAAGGTAACATGAACATGGAATACACACATGCACACACAGACACACTGCTACCCAACACATCCAAACAAACCATTCTACACTACGTATGAGCAGGTGGCCAAGCCCCCCCTACACACCCCATGTAGGTGTCTGCGCCCCGCACACCACCCACTATTTTAATATTCTACATCCTGGGTTGCGCAAACAGACGCACAAAGCTAACCCACAACCACACATTACAGTACCCCAACAACACACACCACACACAGCACACACACTTACACACACTACAGCCCTAAGAAACACACGTACACAGAGTAACCTACCCAAACCGCAACACCAGAAGCACTGACTGTCCATTAACATTGTGAGAGTACATCTCACGCATCTGGTGTTTCAGTACTGTGTTCTTTCGGACGTTAAGCCTTGGGAGTACGTGCGTTGGTATGTAAAGCAGTCGGTATGTGGTAGGTATCCCATTTATATGTACCTCCATGGTTATGTAGATGTTGTTAACCTATCTATATATCTACATATATATGTATATCCCCATATATCATCATATCTCTCTTTCTCTCCTCTCTCTCTCTATACGATTGTGTGTGTGTGTATATATATATATATATATATATATATATATATATATATATATATATATATATATACATATATATATATATATATATATATATATATATATATATAACATACACCATTCATTGTGTACATGCCGGTTTGTCCTATTTCAACACATTCCTACCTTTTGTGTTTTATCCTGTCAGTATACAAGCCTGCCATTGGTACATCTCAGGTAGCTTAGTGGTAATTTGGTTATTGTAATGAATGTGTACATGGTTGCATGTTCTAATGCTGGCAGTGATAGCTTACCTCTCAGAGCAGGCACTGGTAGTGCAACGGTGATTAACGCACATTTCAGTGGTTGTGTGTTCCACATGTTTATTATTCTGTGGAGAACTACCTATATATGCAAGCTGTGTTTAAGGTATACTATGTACCATGTACACATCTGTGAAGATTCCTGTCAGGGATGCTCCCCATTATTTGGAAACACATCCCTGATTACATTATACAAAACCCCTCACTAACACTCTGGGGAATCATTGCAGAGTGGGTGGTGAACAGTATCTAAACCCCAGGGATCCCGCAAGTGGCTCTGCTCCACAGAGGGACAGTTAGTTGATCGATGGGGTGGTGACAGCAGACACGTTTTGCCTATGCTTATGAATGGCCTCGGCGGTTGGGCATGTACCTACCTATGTATCTATGAACCTGTACATACAGTATGGACACATGCTGATAGCTTAATATACCGTTCAGGTATTGACTTACCTTGTGCCGATGACGGTTGTGTTTACAATAGTTGAGGGATACCTATGTAGGATGCACACAGTAGACCACCTGTACATGACAATTTACTGGGCACGCCTCCATCTGCCTACTGGGGCTAGCACAGGGTGTTCGTGGTCTGAGCCCCCCTGTGCCTGTTGGTCCCTTGGCAATGGTGGTGGGCTCTAAGGGCCTTCACCATTCTGTCCCTGCTTCAGCTGTTTCCACAGGATCATATTGTGTAGCATGGCACATACGTTCCTGAAGAGTACTGCAAGGCTCCACCAGATATGTCCAAGCAACGGAACCATGATTTCAGCATCCCAAACACGCTCTATGATGATTCTGGTTTCTGCGTGTGCCTCATTATGGCATTCGTGCGTGGCTTTTTGTGCATTTCTGATGCATGTCATCATCCACGGTTCCAGTGCATAGCCAGCATCCCCCAGCAGGTGGCCATATGAGATGTCCCCTCTGGCAAATACCTGATACAGCTGTGAGGAATGCCAGATGTGGGAGTTGTGATAGCTTCCAGGACTGCCGGCCCACATACATGATAATGACCTGGGCATTGCACATGACCTGGCAGT
Source organism: Protopterus annectens (assembly GCF_019279795.1). NCBI lineage: Eukaryota > Metazoa > Chordata > Ceratodontiformes > Protopteridae > Protopterus > Protopterus annectens. The sequence goes on along the minus strand of NC_056748.1, from coordinate 1,064,849,923 downwards.
TGATGGAGGGGAATCCCTTGTGGTTTATGTAGCGCCTACCCTGCTCACTGGGTGGTGACTTGATGTGTATGTGTGTGCAGTCTGTTGCACCCAGTACCTCCGGGTAGTCCGCCACATGGTGGAAAATATGCATATTGCTGGCCAACTCCTTCTACGTTCAGGGGAAGTGTATTTGCTCATTGGCATGTGGTAACATGGCATCCAGGAACTGGTGGAGTACCCTGGATGCTGATGCCTGTGAGATCCCCATGATATCCCCATTTGGCCTTTGGAATGTACCTGTGGCTAGTATTCTCAAGCTTACACATACCTTCATGTTCACTGGGATGGGTTCCCCTCTGTTAATTCTGGCTCTGAGGCATGGCCAGCACAGCTCAACAAGTTGCTGTATGATGTCCTTGTCCACCCTGTAACGCTCTACTATCTCCAGATCATGTAGCCCCTGGTAGGTTACACTGGGTCTGAACACTCGTCTCCTCCTCCGGTGCCTGACATGGTTGTAAGCATCATCCTCCACACCACCGTCAGTCTCCAACACATGCTGGTGAATCAAAGCTATGGCAGCCCCTAACATATACATATTAAAGGTTCCCCGTCTGTATGCACCAATGGTGCAGAGTGTCTGGTAATACACAAGTGTGTGTGTGTGTGTGGGGCTTTCACACCTTATACTATTGTACAATGGATGATGCTGGTGTAATTGGGTGTGTTTGTGCTATTCCAGCTGCAGGGTATTTTAATTATTTGTTTTACAGCAGGTACTGCTATTGTGGGGCCTTTGGTGTTGACTTACGCTTGTCTGCCATGATTCATCTATTGCCCTTTACTTCTGTTTTCAACCCGATTCACCTCCCATTGTCAGGCATGCATCCAGCTGCTGCCTTTCTTGTTTTGTGCTTCCACAACCCAGGATTGTGTTAGGAAATGTGTTATGTAGCTGATCTACAGCAAGTTTGCTTTGTTCTGCTGTGACAGTTCTCATTTCTTTGCTGTACGGTACCTCCCCTTTCCTATTCTTCAGGTAGCTGCTAGCAGCCTTGTTAGCTGTTGTCTATGGACCACTGTAAGTTTCTAGATGTTAATTACTCATTTGTACTCCAATGACCATGCTGCAGCATTTCCTTATTGTCTTCCCATAACCTTCCTGTTTCACCTAAGTTGCGCGCTGCGTGCGCCCAGTTTCCGGCTTTTGAGCACGTTTTCATCCATGTTCACATGCACTTTCGGTCACTTTGTGTGCTCTCAGCTAAGCATAGCTATGGCTAGGTACACACCCCTATCCTGTGGCTTTGCTTAGCAACAGGCAACCTGGATTACCAATGCTCCAATGTGCTTACAGCTACGGCGGTGCACACCTCTCATGATGTCATGTTTACCTCCAGGCCACTCCTCGGTGTTGTACTGCTGCACCGTATGGTACATCCTTACACCAGCGGGACGTTTGCAATTCGGTATTACTTGACTCATTTGCATGGCATTGACTACTAATTCCTAGTTACCGCGTGGAACACTGTCACAGACCCTTAGCAACCCTTGTGCCTTGGTTGTGGTGTAGCATGCATACCATTGACTATTATGGCGAAATCATGATTTGTGTTACATTGCAGTTTTATGACATCTAAATATATTTTCCTTGCGTTCCCATTTGCGCACCCATGCACTGCGGTTATACTTTGTGTTAGTGTGGCCATGACATTAATTGTTATTTTTTATGTGTTGTGCGTGTTTTTTTATGCCACTGGCTGTATATTTAGCCACTGGCATATGTTAACATTGTAATATGTAAGTTTGGTCCGCTTTCATGGCTCTGATGTTCTGTTTGAAAAAATGTAAACCGTTTTTTTTTGGTTTACATTTCTGCATGCTTACGCTAAGTCTGCACCACTTCATGAATCGCTATATACATTCATTTGCATGCTACACTGCTGTACTGGGGTAATTACTGGGGTAATTAGCATACATGCACTGGGAGCTGTGCAGCTCTGGCATACGCTGGTAGTGCACGTGGAAACAGCTTTTACCTGAATCTCTCGATGGCCATATTTGGCGCTAGATCACCGACGCTCCTCCGGCGCATGGCGCAAGCTTCATGAATCCTGGGGAGTGACTATATATTTGCAAACTTTACTAATTGTGATATAAACTCTGTTTTTTTTCAAATTGTACTAACATATTCTTTTGCTTCATGTACTCTTATTGTACTGTAATAACCTGTTGTTTAATAAAATGTATCTATGGAGCTTTTCTCCCTAGGACTCCATTGAAAACAGGCTCCTTTGGCCCAATTGGACCATCCTTGCAAACAAACTTCAAATAAATAAATAATAGTAAATAATTTAGGATGTATGACTAAGCTTAAAAAGGCCTTTGTGGTTGTTCGCCTAGTAAACATCCATGAACACATGATAATGTACATTTGATCTAGAACATGACTATATAATTTTGAAATTTTCAGTCTGTAAAATTAACTTTCGCACAAACTTTGATATCTATTGATTGGGACATACAAAGTTTTTCTACTGGAAATGGAAACAATATATTGCATGGTACAATAAATGGCTATTCTGACCCAGAATCCCATCTATATACAGTCTGTGAATTCACATTCTCCCTTTATGATTACTAGCACATTTAGTCCACCAAGTCCCATTCGGGAAGAGTTAACCCATACCACAGCATAGAATGCTAGGGCAGTCAGTAGGCATTCTGAGCAGACCCTAAAGACACATGAGGCAAGTATTACCTACGACATAACCTTCCTTTACCACATTTCAACTTTGCATTGCTTCTGGCCAAGTCCAACCAATATAATCCATTTATATAACCAAATGAGATCTCCTATCTCTTTGCATACATCCAAGTGATTGTATTACAACCATTTCATGTCCCCCTTGGTCTGACTCCCATTCTAATGTTGCCATTATATCCATATATTAATTCCCTTTGTCCTGTTGCATTACTGCTGATCCATCACTCACATAATCCAATAACTGGGACAGCTTCTGTAGCCTATCCCTTGATAGCTTAGCTAAGGTACACCCAAAAGCTTGACTGATAAAATTACCTTTAATAATGTTTGAAAAGCCGACTTATATTTTAGCTTATGCATTCAGTATTCTTTTTTGGCAGTAACAACCTGCACCTACTGCTCTGGGGTTACCCTAAGAAATTGTGATCCACTTGAAGAGGCTTCTCATCAAGAATTATCCTTTTATCTGGTCAGCATAGCTGTGATGACCTGTTGTTTCTCAAAGCAAGCAAACTACAGATCACCCTCCATGACCCAGGACCACCACTCCACCTTTCTGGAGACACTGGAAAACATGAAGGTCCTACCAAACACCCTGATATTGGGAGATTTCAATTACCCTACCATTCACTGGGAAAACAACTCAAGTACAAATTCCCAGGCCCAGCGCTTCCTGGAATTCATCAACTCAAACACCCTGGATCAGCTGGTAAACTCCCCTACCAGAGGTGAAAATATATTGGACCTGGTCATCACCAACATGGGTGACAGGTGTTCCACACTGGAGGTCAACCCGTCACTGGTTAGATCAGACCATAAACTAATCACTCTGGATGTCCACACCCCACCACCACCCCCAACTAAGGAAACCACAGTAAAAAACTTTTCTAAAGTAAACTTCACCTTACTTAAGACAGAGGTGGTAAGTTTCACAGCCCCCACGCTAAAGGACAATGCTGCCCAAGATGCAGAAACCTTTACAAATGCACTCTATGAGCATCTACAAGGATTCATGGATCATGCCATCCCTAGCAAAACCAAGACTCACTCCTCTAAGAGAAGGAAACCAGTTTGGTGGACCCCTGCAATAAACAGGCTATACAATCGAAGGAGGAAACTAGTTCAGAAAAAAAGCCAATCCCAAGAAGGAAAGACATCCCTGATCAGTATCAGTAAGAAACTGAGGTCCCTCATGAAATCATCCAAGGCTAACTTTGAAAGAGAAATAGCCAAGGATTCAAAAGATAACCACAAAGCCTTCTTTAGCTATGTTAAGAATCTAAATGGCAACTCACAGATCTGCACTGAACTAGTGCAAAATAGCACAAAATATACTGAACCTACTGATATTGCCAACATCCTGGCAGATAGATTCAGTCCAAACGTCACCCCCCTCTCAGCTCCAAAAGGGCCCACAACAATACCGGAAAAGTGTAGTGTCCCAAAAAATCACAAACGCACAAGTGAAAACAGCCCTTTCAAAAGCCAAAAACACAGTGTCAGTGGGACCAGATGGTGTCCCAGGCTGCGTCTTGCATGAACTACAGAACGAACTAACCCCCTCGCCTAAACATGCTGTTCAACCTCAGCCTCTCCACAGGCTATGTGCCCATAGAATGGCGCACAGCAACGGTTATTCCTCTCCACAAAGCAGGGGCTACAACTGACCCTGGTAAGTCTGACTAGCCTGGTCTGCAAGGCTATGGAGCGCATCATCATGGAACGCATAAACAAAGACATTGGGAACCTCCAAACGCTTGACCCGACCCATTTCGGCTTTGTTAAGGGCAGATCATGTCTACTAAATCTGGTTGACTTCTTCGAGACAGTCACCAAGGCCATAGATGAGGGAAAGGTGTTTCACACAGCCTACCTTGACCTCGCCAAGGCTTTCAACACCATTCCCCACTCGGGTATTACAGAAAAACTCACCAGCCTGAACATAAACCCCTACATCACGAGATGGGTTGCCAACTGGCTTACAGACAGAACTCATACGGTAAGAACAGTGGGCTCCAGGTCCAACTCTAAACGAGTCACAAGTGGTGTCCCGCAAGGCTCAGTCCTGGGACCCCTACTGTTCGGCATATACTTCTCAGAAGTACAACCAAACACAGGAGGACTATGGCTAACCAAGTTTGCTGATGACTGCAAACTGGGAGCCATAATTGACTCTTCGGCTGACATGGACATCCTCCAAAAGGGCCTTACTGAGATGGACACCTGGTGTCAAAGTCATGGCCTCAAGCTAAATGCCAAAAAATGCATAGTCATCCCATTTGGGAAAAACAAAACACCCACAAATTACCACATAGGTGGCAGCCCCCTTAATACAGAAGAGGTAATAAGAGATCTGGGGACCCAAGTAGATAGTAATCTCTTCTTTGACAATCATATTGCCAAAGTAGTTTGGAAATCCTTCTATGTGGCCCATCTAATTACTAAAGAGTTCGCATCTAGAAATAAAGAGGTCATAGTACCCCTCTACTCGTCACTCATTAGACCCATCATAGAGTACAATGCCCCATTTGGGATGTACCTCACAAGACACTTCCAACAGCTGTAAAGGCCACAAAAGTACCTCACCAAGAGGATTACTAGTCTCAAACATATGTCCTATGCAGCCCGACTGAAAAAAACTCCGGCTGTAGTCAGTGGCATATCGCTTACTCAGAGGTGATCTCTGCCTGACTTACAAAGCCAAGTCCAACTCAGAATTGATGGACATGCTCCACCTAAAGAAATCCAAGTCACTGCGAGCCATGCACTCTAGTGAGCTAAACCTTGCCACAACAATAAATAGAACATGCTGGAGGGATAGATTCCTGTCATAGAGACTCCCCATGCTTTGGAACAAAATTCCAAATTATATCACACAGAGCCCCTCACTAACACTCTTCAAGAGAAACCTTGACCAGTGGATGGGTAACAGAAAATACACCCCTGGGATCACTTCATTGGCTCTGCTTGACAGAGGATCAGTTAATTAATCAATGGGGTGGTGAAAGCTGACACACTCTGGCTAGGCTTATAAATGCCCTTGGGCAGATAGTCAAGTGCCTACCTGTGAACCTATGAACCTAAGTAACACACTTCACCATCATTGCTCTCCGTCAGTCATATGGTCTGCTAGTCTGAATCAGCCTCTAGTCATCATATGGTCTGCTAGTGTCAATCAACCTCTAATTATGCACTTTCTCTATCATATGGTCTGTTAGTCTCAATTAGCCTCTAATTGCACTCACAGTCATATGGTCTGCTGGTCCCAATCAGCGTCTAATTATGCCCTCTCTCAGTCATATGGTCTGCTAGTATCAATCAACCTCTAATTAAGTTTTCAGTCATATAGTCAACTAGTTTCAAACAGAGTCTAATTATGCTCTGACTGTCATATGGTCTGCTAATTCCAATCAGCCTCTAGTCATCATATGGTCTGCTAGTGTCAATCAGCCTCTAATTACACTCTTTGTCTATCATATGGTCTGTTAGTCTCAGTTATCCTTTAATTACACTCCCAGTCATATGGTCTGCTGGTCTCAATCAGCTTATAATTATTCCCTCACTTAGTCATTTGGTCTGCTAGTCTGAATCAGCCTCTAATTATGATCTCAGTTTATCATATGGTCTAATAGTCTGAATCAGCCCCTAATTACAATCTCAGTCAGTCATATGGTCAGCTAGTCTCAATTAGCCTCTAATTACGATCTCAGTCAGTCATATGGTCTGCTAGTCTGAATCAGACTCTAATTACAGCAGTTTGTATACCTTTTCAGTGCTCAGTGATCTTTCAGAAAATCTTTCCCCTGCACCATCACAGTATTTGCAGACTAAGTAGTTAGGAAAAGATTTTCTCTTACATGACCTTTTTGTTTGATATAAACTACTTGACGTCTTAATTCTGTTGACTCATTCTGTACATCAACAGCCCTTTACCTCTTTTGGCATGACAAATAGCATGCCTACCAGAACTCTTAACATCAAATTCAAAAACCATAAAACCAAATAAAAATATCACATGTGAAAATAAATAAAGCCTAATTGCTCATAATTAATTGTTAGTCAAATACCTCCAGATAGGTTCATTGTTGGGCCCCAAATGACTCCTCTTTGCATATTTATAATTAATTCAGCTTTCTATTTTTAAGCAATACTTTTTCTATAGGTGCAGTAGTCATTTCACTCATAAATACTTTTTTAAGATTTTTAACCTTAAATAAGTTTGTATCACCTACATGCTTTTGTAAAATATGTGCTGCTACAGAATTATCTGATGTGCTATTCCTGCCATCATTCGTATTTTTGACTTCATTTTTCTAGCTTCACTTTTTGCTCATCCTTTGTAAGCTAAACCCCAAACACAGAAAATTAAATAAACAGCCCAATAGTGTAAATCATTGTCTAAATATAAACTGTTTGACATTTATGCAATGGATTTGGTTGGTAACATATTTACAAATGCTGCACGAGTCAAAAGAAGATGTTACAGACAAATAATGAATCCTTTGTTTTTCCTTTTAAAATAACTGAGTACCAACATGTCTTTTAAACTTTTTGCAATTAATGATTTGATGAGGGTCAAGTACAATGAAATTCTAATGTCCTTTGATGTGCATGCTATGCCTTTACTTATGAGTTGTACCACATAGAAGGATTTTCTCAACACTGTGGACCCAGGGTGATCAAAGTTCAGATCAATGTCAACTTGAATAACCAGTTCATGTACCACTGGGTCTACTGTTAGGGGTGGGTGTGCTGTCTATATTGTAATTTGGTAGGGTATTTGCTTTCCAAAAGGGAATAATTATGATTTTTTTTTGCATTTAATTTGTCTCCATGGCTCTGACAACAACTATTTGTGACTGTTTATCCTTTCTGCAGTATATGAGTATCATTTGCTGATTCCATGATTGCCCTCAATTGCAGTCACCTGCAGACTTGGTCAGACAAAAAATGCATACGTTTGCACTGATTTCTGAGAAATAAATACCAAACAGGAAAGGACCTGGTACAGAAACCTGTGGTACAGCCCTGGTGACTGGCTACTTGCTAAATGTGAATTCACATAGTCTGACAGTATGCGTCCTATCAGTGAGCCATTTGGCTACCCCCTTGATGATGCAGGGATTTATGCCCGGTTAAGAGAGTTTCTGTATAATACATGAGTGGAGAATGGAGTCAAATGCCTTGGCCAGGTCAAGTTAGATGGGATGCACAGTCTTTCCCTCATCCTTGGCCTTGGTGACCTTCTCAAAGAAGTCAACCAGATTTAACAGGCATGATGTACTGTTAATGAATCCAAACTGGATTGGTTCCAGAGTTGGGAGATTGCCTATGTCCTTGTCCTTATTGATAAGGTCCATGATGAATATTTCTATGGACTTACTGATGAGGCCATTCAGATTTATGCATCTGTAATTCTCTGGCTATGTTGATGGTCCCCCCTTCTGCAGAAGGATGACTGTTGCTGTCCATCATTCCGCTGGAACATAGCATGTTTATAGGTTGTGGTAAATGGGGATTTAAGTGGGTCTGCCAGGTCAGGTATGAAGTTATTTAAAAGGCAAGGATGTTGTCAGGGCCCATTGATGCCATGTTTTTAGCCTTAGGGAGGGAAAGATGACCTGCTCTCTTCAGATAATAGACTGAGGAATAGTAGTAGGTATACATCGGGTGATGACCGGTGAGTACAAAGGGTTGAAGTTTGATCCAAAACTGTCAGCTAACAAGTTTTCTATTTCCTCTGCTTGAGTATAGTGGTGCCATCCACAACCTGCTGTGTGCATAGCTGGGTATTCCCCTTAAGATTCCAGATATAATTACAAAATGCACTGTGACATCAACTACATATTCAATGGGACTATTAACACAGTCATACATCTCAGACTATTTCTTGTCATTACATCAGTTTTACATCATATGCCTATATGTTTATCAGTGTAAATGTGTGGGTGAGGGCCCTGATGCCATATATGGACACATGACAACTGAGGTGGATGCGGTTCATGTGGAACAGTTAATGACAAAAATGCTGACTGTCACACAATGCTGCTGGGTAACATCTGTATAATGCCTATATGTTTATCAGTGTAAATGTGTGGGTGAAGGCCCTGACACCATATATGGACACATGACAACTGAGGTGGATGTGGTTCATGTGAAACATACACCAAGTACTGATATATCATTTGCAAGTACATTGCTGTAGGGCACACATGAATATCAGAAAGTATGTGTTCATTCAACATGTTACTGTCCTTCTCTTATGTTTATGAATGCATTTCCATGTAATGGAAGATAACAGCCCAGCAACTAGAGTAAGACATGATAAACACCTCTTCACAAAGCGCATCACCGAGAAACTGATTTGAGTGGATAATAGCAAACTGTTAGCACATGCATGATTCATGTTTCATGAATTCAACTTGGACTTGTGAAGTAGTTTGCAAGATATCTTATGGGATAAATTGCTGGCACTATTGCTGTGATGGTAATGCTGTAGTCTATCCCTGAAATGTCAGGGCCAAAGTTTTAATACATAAATAACTGTTGGTATTGCTGTCCCTGTTTGCGCAACACTAAGCACTGAGTAAAAGTGGTTCTCTGCTTAAGGAAAATATTGAAAAATATAATGTAGTACGCCTTCCTTTGCACAAACAGGTTTAGTGGCAATTCATGGCCATCACCCCTTTGTACAGTACTGAGTATGGAATATACACCTACTTCCTAGCTTTCTCTGTGGTACAGTGTGTAAGAGTAGCAAGCTCCTCATTACAGCACAGGTGAGCCAGGGTTCAAATCCAGATAACTCTCTCTTATTTTTTATAAATGGTGTCATGATGACATTAGCCAATATAGATGATCAGGACTGCAAATGTGACTATCAATGACTAAACTAAAGTATGTGTCTTCCCCAAATTTTATCAGTAATGCTTACATCAATACATTTGTACAACTAGTAGCTGTTTTACAGGCCTCACTGCAAATCACAACTTAATTGTGTGTAGAGCTTTCTAGAAATAATAAGGGGTGGTACATCATTTGAAATAAATTATTATGACTCAGTAGCATTGTCGCCTCACAGCAAGAGATTCTCTCGTTTGATTCTCGGTTGGAGCGCCTTCTCTGTGGAGTCTGCATGTGCTCCCATCGGACAAGTGACATTTAAAGACATGCAGGTAGGTGCGTGCATGAATGGGTGTGCCTTATTTGAAGGGTGGGCATCAGGCTGGCAACTCGACATCGTAAAAATCCACTGCCAATCATTAGCGGACTGGAGTTATGCTGTGGCGACCCCTAACCGGGAAAAGCCGAAAGAGTTGCATTATGACTCAGCAGATATGCTAACTATTTGTACAGGGCTGGATATCTTGAAAAATGTGTGCAGCATGATTCTTCACAGTAAGAACAGTTTCCACATCACATTAGATGAACATTTCATCCATCATCACCTGACCATGACAGAAACGGAATTCTACAGCAGATTTTAAAACCCTCCCACTACATGAGCGCTGATAACCTATTGAATTAATTTAATGTGTTTGTATTATTTATCAGCAGAGTCATGTCAGTATACAGAAATCATGAGATAACCTGTACATCCATCAGCCTAACAGATACACACACACATAAGGTGGGGGGTGAAGGTGTGAATGCAAGGAGAGAGGGTCATATGCATGAAAATGTTTTTTGTAACATTCATGGATATGTTTTTTGTCTGTTCTCATTATTAACTGCCATGTTCTGTAGCATGAAGGTATTGTGGTGGTGGTGCTGTGGTAGCATTGTCACCTCACAGTTAGACGTTGCCTGTTCGATTCTCAGTTAGAGCGTCTTCTGTGTGGAGAACGGGCGTTCCTTCATTGAAGGTTGTGTATTAGGCCTGGCAAGCCAGCATGTAAAACTCTACTGTCAATCATTAGCAGACCGGAGTTCCGCTGTGGTGACCCCTAACCGGGAAAAGCCGAAAGACGCAAACAAATGTTCTGTAGCATAAAGGTACAGAAGGGTTAGGAGAGGGACAGCTGGCTTATGACAAGCAGAACAAGGCTGGATAAATATGTGATATTTATGGGGATGGATGTCAATGCAAGTAATTTATTTTGGTCAGTGTCAAATATATTGCCATGAGACGTCATAACTCATAATTAAAGCAAATGTTAAGATGTAGGTGACATCATAGATATATAACATCACATTAAGAAATGATGTGAGAGGCATCTGGAAAAAAAAATTTAGTCAAGTACTTTATGTTAACACTCCACATAGGATGTTACAGTTAGTTACATCAAGCAGTGTACACAACTGTTGGACTAACCATTTCAAAAGACTTTACTCTGCTTTAACCCTGTGTTCTTATACCGCAGCATGGTTAAGCACCATTGCATGCAGATGATGTGTACTAGTAAGGCCAATGGCAAAAACTCAGCAAGTTTTTTTCATTGGACATGAGCAGCCATTCACTGCCACTCAGCATTGGTGCATGATGCCAAACTCAACTCAAATGCAGTATATAAAAAGGTGAAGGCTTCTTTATGGGCTATTTCTGGTCAAGTGTGTGGTGTATGATTCATTTATCATTTTTTGACCATAATAAAGGTGTAAAAATGGAGGAGATAGGCAGTAGTGAAATGGGGGAAGTGGGCAAGCAGGTAGAAGAACAAAGGGGAATAAAAAATATAAAAAAGAATATAAAATAATATAAAAAAAAATAAAGGAATTTTCAGGAGGAATTTAGGAAAGAACCATAGATCTCCACTTCTTCAACACACTATTGTGCACATATATATAGAACATTTGATAAATTTGGACTGTCACCACAACAAAGATGGGTGACAAGAATGCAGTCATGTTGTATAGCCAATTGGACCAAATCAATTATGTCAAGAAGACACATATGCGAAGTGGAGAGCTATGTATAGGACATTTTTTTTTTTTGTGGGAGAGGTGCCTATTTTTTTTCTAAAAGAGAGGAATGTTGGGGAAGGAACATAGGGATGTTAGGGTCAGGTAGATAGTGTAGGTGAAGAAACAGATATAAACAAACAGGACAAACAAAACAAACACATGGATGGTGATGGACACATGGTTGGGGGACATCATGATTGGGGATAGGTAGGGGATATTGGAGGCACATGCCTGTCAAGCATGGGAACAGTGAGAATCTAGTCCTTATCCTCAGAACTGTAATCACTGTCCCCTTCCTTGGTTCCCTGTGAGATTGCTTGATGTTGGGATCTTTTCTCTACTTTAATGAGCAACCTCTTCAGGCTGCTGATGTGGGCACCAAAGCCGTTTTTTATGACTTCACGCACCATTCCTGGCAGCTCCTGGTGGGTGACATATTTATTACCTCCACAAATATTCATGGAGGGTACCAATGTAATAGCAGCTGGGGCAATGCTATCTGCTGTGAATGGGCCAGGTAGTGCAGGCATTGTGGCTGCAGTACTGACAGGTTGTGTCCAGAGGTTGGTGCGGTAGCCGATGGATGGTTGGCAGGCTGAGCCACAGTGGTTGGTGTACCTTCCTGTGCTGAAAAGCATTTTATTTGTTGGCCGAAAAATGTGGAAACAAAATAAAGTTATTCTGATGAAGTTTTCTGTGTGAGAGATGTCTGTGATTTATTACTGGAATAGTATCCGTAGTCAGGCCTGCCTTGGTGCACTTTTATTTTGTTTCCTGTTTTTTTCTGCTCTCACTACACCAGTATTTCATTTCCAGTTTGTTGGCAGAAAAGTATGATATCAGAATGGTGTGTTTCCATTTAACACACAAACAAAAGAGAGAGAGATAAAGTGGGGTAAGACAAAAAGAAAAGAGATGACTAGAAACATATGTCACATTCATGCTTTATTACTTTTATTTTTATACTGGCTATAGAGCTTTCAAAATCAAAAAATGGCTGTAAATTGTTACAAATAATCCTTGGAATATGAAGATATTCTGGGTCTACATTATATTATCGAAGAGTCATTACAACGAATGCCTCTTCATCGACATGAAAAGAGCGAACCATGAATTACACAAATGGCAGAATTCCTAGGGGAAAAAAAAAATCACTGATCCGACCAGAAACAAAATATTACTAAAAATAGCTCAAAGTGGGGGGCTACGCACACGCACACCCCACACCTCTAACTAAATATACCAACTCCAAGATCACACTACATTGGGGAAAGGGGCAAATTTATGCTGATGGCCAAGTGATTTTTTTTTTTCCCTAGGGAAAAAAAATCAGTGATTCGCCCGTTCGCGTAATTCACGGCTTTTTGTGTCTGTGAAGAGGCATTTGCTGTAATGCCTCTTAGATAATCTGATACAGACCTAGGTATTCCATATATACTTTAACAGATATCGCAGATTAACTTAACAGCATGCTATTAACTCCAGTATTGCTGCATGTCAAATACAGAAATATACTTTTTGGATGTGAATCTATAGGTTACTTGTCGGACGTGAACCCATATAATCTAAATACACTATGGGACTTGGCTGCTACAATTACCAAGAGCTTCAGCGTACAGCTTGCATGTGCAACAATGATTTTTGACTTCTCCACATTCCACCTCTGAGCCCTGAATTTGGCACTATCCTTCCCATCTCCTGCCACATCTTGAAAATGTTCTCCAACAATAGTTTGTGCCCCCCCTAATTTCTGATGTGTTTAACAGCAAGTACTCTAACATGCACAACCATGCCAACCATATTTGCACAATATTAGGAGAAGAGAAATATTGCAAAACAAAGAGAAAGGAAGTTTATGAAACAGCAATGTTAATTTTAAACTTGGCATTGACTTATGACATGCGTGCTGCTATACCTGGTCACACATTTGTCCAATGGTCAACACTGAAATTCTAATGACTTGGCTTTTAAGCCGTGACTTTTGTGGTATGAATGCAATGATGTGACACACATTTTCAGTGGACTTGTATACTGTTAAAGGTATCATGTACAATGTTGGCTTCAAACCTATGTAAAAAAGGGAATGCATACATTTCCATACAGGTGACTATTCCTCATCGCCACAGAAAACTGTTTGATAATCATGGTCATGACAGATATACAGTTTAAGAGTGACTTGTGCAATACTTCAGTTAAGCATGTATGTGTGTGACATTACTAGGTCCTGGCTTATGCATTCTCAGGAATGATGCAGGACTAATGTCTGATAATATACTGGAAATGGATATACTTGTATTACTTTAGTAATAGATTTGTGATTTGTGGATTATACCTCACAATACGTTCTGTTTTACAGTTATACTTGGGTTATGTGTGGGGAGCAGATAATTGTCAGCAAACTAGTGTGTCTATTAGAGATATGCAACTGCATTTCTATTACATCTCCAGAGTGCCAGTGTCCTTGCATTGCTGCTGAGCCTGTTTGCTGGTTTCCTTATGAAGTCCACCATGCCTGCACATGGGTAGGCAATGTGCAAATGTAAAAGGCAATGGCAAACATGGCAACTTGTGTACATACTTGTTAGGAACCTTCAGTTGTAAAAATAGCTACTGTGGGACTCCAATCACACTTTACCGATGTTCTCTCTCTCTTTTTTTTAACTCAATGTATTTGCACATTGTGCCACAGAGACAGCCAGGTAAGAGGTGGAATTTCGGCAGTCATTGCCATCCATGTTCCTGACCTCTCCACAATGCTGCTAAATATGATTATACTTCATAAGACAACAAAAATTCCATTTCTGATTTTTAGTCAGTTAACGGTGTTTGCACTAAGCCATGTGTGGTGCAAATGGTAAAGCCAAAAATAAAAAAGACAGAGAAGTGAAAAGAAGTAAACAAAGGTTAAACAAACTTCCTACTCTCTGGAACAAGCTACCCATCTATGTCAAGCAAAGTTCTTCATTAGCACTCTTCAAGAAAAAACTTGATGAGTGGATGGGAAACAGGAAATACACCCCGGGGATCACTTCTGTGTCTCTGCTGGACAGTGACACAGGAAAATAACTTTCTTGGGTGGCGAAAGCTATGGAACCTTACTGGCTAGGCTTACGTAGGCCCTTGGGCCGATAGCCTAGTACCTACCTATGAATCTATGAACCTATGAACTCTGGATTTGAACCATCAAAATATAATGATTTATCTCTGTTTTCCACACAGAAATATTAAGCAAGTCATGTGCATACAAGCAATTCACATTTCGTTTCCAGCATTAACAGTTCATAAAGTTGAACATTCTCAGTTGGTTGTACAAGTGTGGCTAACATATTTAGTGCAGTGAGAGAGATCAGAGCAGTTTTGATGAATGTGCTTGCAGAAATGAAGCTCTGTCTTTTCTTTGCATTCTGGCAATTGTTCCCTTATCTCTGCTTTACTGTCAGACATGCAGTCTGTAGTGCATTTTCTATCATTTTTATTTCAAGGTGTGATAAAAATAGACAACAGTGAACAACAGTTTTCATCAAAGTCAGGACACTGTGCTATTATGGCCATAAAATGATGCATGTGTTGTGTTTTGCTTTATTTAAAAGCTTACTGAAGCTAGTTCTGTTAGCATATCCTCACTGAACACAGCACAGTGTGCAACAATTGTTCTTTCAACTTCTTTGTACTTGAACAGATTGGACCTTTTGTTGGAGACTTCAATACTTTTTTTTGAAGTTTAAAAAATCAAAGGGCATCTTCTACTCAATGCAGAAGCAATGCCTGGACTTAATGAAAACTTGAACTTAAAATGCGGGCTTAGATGGTACAGATAGAAACCATCAACCAGCTTATTGTTTATGCAACAAGGTTTAGTAGTACCAAAGGTCTAACAATTTCTTAAAGTTTCAGCAAACAGCTTTAGCTAAGTTTCTGTTTTATTTAAAGCTCTCTACCAACAATTTCCATTGGTCAGTGTATTAACTCTTGAAGATTAATTTTGATTGGTTACTGTACCACAGCCACTATTTGAATATGTACCCGTACATCCAATACCTTATGGTTCACATCACTCTTCCTGGTTAATGCGAATGAATGATTTTAAAATAAGCAAAAGTAAAAATAGATACCAGCAACTAGGATTAACGGTCCATTTGTTAAAAACACAAAAATGGTAAAAATAAATAAAACAATATGAACGAACCAATATATGGCCAGGGTCAGATAAAATCAGATAATTTTAATCAAAGAGGTTAGCGCTTTCACTGGTCAAAAGCCCACTTCTTCAGACCAAAAATGTCCATGTGTCAATTCACTCATATTGTTTTATTTATTTTTTCTACAATCATTTTAAAATGTTTTTGGCAGTTCTACAATCTGTAAATGTTTGTCATTTATTACCTGTATCTCTCTTAATTTATTATTTTCTGATGGAGTTCTATTAAATAAACAATAAAAGAGCTTAAATATTGCAGGTCCAGTTTCCTTTTTCAAAGGGTCTTAGAAGATTTTTTTTAGTTTATATATAGATAAATTTGTATTTATGTTGTGCCAGAATTTTCCCTAAATGTAAACATTGTAAAGGCACAGTAGCATTTATATTTATGGCTGTACCAGAAATTTCCTCCAAATGTAAAACATTGTAAATGCACAGTGGCATTGATTGGTATAGCAGTAATGTATAAGAACAGCTAGAAGAGTGTAGGAGAAGACTGAGATATCATTGCAAGCATGTAATTTAGCCATATACTGAAGTATGCACGAATATCAGCAAATGTATTTATTTATTTATTTCAGTTTGATGACCGGGGAAATCAACTGGGCCTAAAAAGAGCCCGTTTTCAGTGGAAGCCCAAGGAGAAAAGCTCCAGTAACAATGAAAAACACATTAGCATATGCACATACAAAGCAAAAAAGTCATACAGCTTTATGCAGCATTCTACAATAAAAAAAATCTACATTCTGTAATTGTACATAATCTAGCAACTGTACAGTGTGATTCATTAACAGTGAATTACAACTGAAATTTCACATTCCATAATAATAGTAGTAAAAATCTAGCAACAAAACTGTGTAAGGATCATTAACAGTGAATTACAACTGAGGACAAGAAATTGTTGGAAATAAACTCTTAACATTTGGAGGTTAAGGAGGAGTAGGAGGGCAAATGAGGTGAGTGCAGAGTTGATGCACAGAGTTAGAAGGTGGGTTTTGATATAGGAGGGTCCTATGTGGGGAAGGAGTAAGAGCATTCCCACCTTGAAGATAGGTAGGAATGGAGGAGGGATTTAAAGTTAGAGTGCTCATGAGTATTTCAAAGGGAGGGAGGAAGAGAGTTCCATAGTTTAGCTAAGGAGAGGATAGCAGAGAGCGTCCATGTAGCTGTAAAAGTTTGTAGATTTTGAGCAGGTTCTGATTTTCTGACCTAAGTGAGTGATTAGGAATATTGGGGGGTTAAGGAGGTGGAGAGAGAGAGGGACAGGAGGATGCATTAAATATGAACTTATGGGCAATGGTGAGTTTAAGGAGGTTCAGATAGTTGGGAAGTTCAAGCCATTGCAATGAGAGGAGGGAGATGCAGTGATGAGATGAGTTCCAAGAGTTGGTGGTGAATTTGCAGATTTTATTGTAGCAGGCTTCTAATTTAGTTTGAAGGCTGTGCTGAAGATTCAAGAACAGAGGAGCACCATACATTAGGGAGGGGTGAAAACATGTGTCGGTGAGGGTCTTTCTGGTGGAAGGGGTGAGATAACCGTCATACCTATATATGAGTACTAATTTTGGTGGGTTTTTTTGCTGATAATTTGGATGTGGATATCGAATTTTTGATGGGCCCAGGCAGTTTGCTGTGAGGGATGATTTCAATGGGGGTGTTATTCTGGCTTATGATCTTGAAGAAGTTTTATCAATGGGGATGTGTTTATATGGGGAAAAAGTCATTAATTTTGTCTTATTGGTATTAAGGGCTAGGTGGTTGTTTTGCATATAGGTTTCAGTATTTCAGAAGGCTGACTGGGTTATCTGCAGAACGTTGGAAGGGGTGTCAGCTAAACAGATAATTGTTAAGCCATCTGCATACTGGATTAGTGTAGAATTGGAGATGGAGTGGTGAAAGTTATTGATGAATATATTGAAAAGTAAGGGGCCAAGGACAGAACCTTGGGCTACCCCAGTAGGGGTGTATAGAAAGGAAGTAGTGGAATGTTTCCATTTAACAGCTTGTTGTCTTTTGGAGAGGTAACTGGTGAACCAAGCTATGGTGGAAGTTGAGAAATTGAGGGAGGAGAGTTGTGATAGGAGTATAGGGTGGGAGATGGTGTTGAAGGCTTTGGAAAGATCTAGGAACAGCATTTATACAATTTTTCCAGAATCATGAGCATGGTTACTAGACTTGAGGAAGGAGAGGAATGCAGTGATGGTACTGTGGCCTAGATGGAATCCATGTTTTCTGGGGGTTAGGAGTTTGTTTTGTGTTAGATAAGGCATCAGTTGTGAGTGAATACATTTTTCCAGGACTATTGAGAGTGGGGAAAGTAAGGCAATAGGATGGAAGTTAGTGGTGTCAGTGTTTTTACCACCGTTATGGAGTGGGATGATGAATGCTTGTCTCCAAAGTGAGGGAACATAAGATTCTTGGATGGACCAAATTTATTATGATGGAGATAGGGAATGCTATGCTGTTGGCAGATAGTTTGAGGAAGGATGCAGGTAAATTATCTGGCACATTGGAGCATGATTTCAGTCATAAAAGGAGATTTTTTATTATGCCTGTGGGCATAGGAATGAGGCTGAAGGAAGGGGTATGTATGTTTCCATCATCCAGGGTGAAAGTTTTGTTTTTAATGTTAGAGGAGAACCAGGAGATAATGCCTTCTAGCATTGGGATGTTATTAGCTGCAGGGATGTAAAGAGCAGCTATGCATATGGACTTGAGTTTGTTCAATATTAAGAGAACTACGGTTAATTTAGAGTTAGTAAATTTTGGAGTGGGAGTACTGTATGGAGTAACTACGTAGGTGGAAGAGTAGAAGATGGCTACACCACCTTCTTTTTTGTTGGGCTTGTCGTTACAAATCATATGGTAGCCAGGAGGCAGGATTTTATTATCTCTTATGTGTGATGTCAGCCAGGTTTCTGAGATGGCAACTATGTCTGGCTTGTTGTGGGTAAGGCAGGCATTTAGTTTAGGAATTTTATTATGGAGACTTTGGGCATTAATTGTGGTCATGCAAATGCTCTTGGGGTGTGTTGGGATGATGGAGAGGGAATGAGATGGAAGGGGGGTTGGTGGGTCTAGGATTGGGGTGAATGTTACCAGAAAGAGAGAGGGAGATATGATCTAGTATGAGGGTGGTAAAGTCTAATGTGGATGGGGAGTTTGGGAAGAGATAGAGTATTTGTTAAGGAGTGTATGGCTTAGTAAGTTAGAAGAGGGTATGATAGGTAGTACTTTGTGTTTATATAAGAGGGTTATGTTTGATGTATAGAGTTCATGGGTAATAGAGGAGAAAGAAGATGATCTATATTGGTAGTTAGAGGTATAATGTAGTGGAAAGGTGTAAAAGGTGTAAGGGAGTTGTGTAAGGTAAGTAAGGGTGCTAATGAGTGCAATGGGCAGTATTAGGCTAAGGAAACATGTATTGGTGATAGACATTGTATTGATGGAGTTAATCACTTTAAGCTGGGTTTATGAGTGTGTGGGAGAGGTGATGTGTGATTGGATGAAAGATGTAGTGGGAGGAGTTAATGATGAATAAATGTGGAAGTAGTGGAGGCGGGTGAGAATTGGGGGCAGGGTAGGGGAGCGGAGTGAGCCCGAAGGGCAAATAGAGTGGGCAGAGACAATCAGTGGAGCCCTATAGGTAAGTAATGAATAGAATAATTCAAAGAGCTTAACAGAAGTTATAATTAGAGGGATTTCAGATGAGATGTAGTGTCTGAGTGGGAACAGGCCCATAGGTAAGTAAAGTATGAGTGAGTCCTACAGTCAAAAGGAACAGGCAGAAATTAGGAGAAATACAAAAGTCAACAGAAGCAGGCAGAAATTAGGAGAATTTAGACTAGGAAGATACTCTACTAGATAGACGTTTAACAAGGAAGGAAGAGTGTAATAAACAATATAGGGTGGGGGGAATTAAAATAAGTTTATATACAGCCTAATTTAAACATTATGGCAGGGGAAAAGAGAAATCCACAGTTACTTAAGTTTGCAATGATTGAAAATCCTTTAGGACTAGAATGGATGAGGACGGAGCCTTAAGCATGGTAACATAAGTTATCAGGATAAAGGTCTATTGGAAGATGACTCTTTTTTGATGGGGTATTACAGTACTAATTATTATGTCAGTCAGCAGATGCTATACTACTTGCAAGAGTAACCTTCCACAGTTACTATCTATATTGATGACAATGTGGTCACTAGTGAAAAGGTATGATGATGTTTCTTCTTTTACTTCAATTAAGTCATTTTCTTCTTATCACCAGTGCTATTGATACAGTTTGATAATCATTTTAATGCATTCTACATGTTAAGAAATCAACACATTTTTAATTTTAAGTCATTAATATGCCTACAGTTTGATGGTGAGAAGGTTGGAAAGGTATGCACATATTTTATATATAATGTATTTGGTTTCTAATTGCACTTTTACAATAGAGTGGGACTATAAGTACATTAAAGGATAATGAAACTCATGTAATGTTTGCATCATTTGTTGGGGAATTGTAAGAATTATAAAGACTTGTATGAACTTTACCAAGAAGATGGAGATTAGGTAAAATGTATAGATAAGGAAGCTGTCTTTCACCTGTCTGCATGGATGTGCAAGTATATTTGAATTTGATTGCTTTTGGACATGAAGTATTACAATGGATAACGACTTAAGACAGGTATGTATTATTATCCTCAATGTTGAATGGATGTATTCTGTAATAGCTATAGCTTTGCCCAAGAAAGATGAATATTTGTTATGAAATATTCTTTCACCTGTTGGTTATTTAGGTGAAGGACTGGGTTATTGTTGATATCACTAAGGAAAACAAAGTCATGCAAAAAGGGATGTGAAGTGGTTATTTGGAATGCACACATTCTGTTATCAATATCTAATAAGGGGGGAGTATGTTACAAAAATAAAACAAAGTAGTGAAAAACAAAAAGCAAATGAAAAATGGCATTCACTGCAGTAAGGGGTAATGAACACTTATCGGCTGATCAGTAAAATAAGAAAGTTAAGTGGTACCATGGGCTGGCACAAATGGCCATTTTTAGCAATAACTCCAACTAGTTGCAGGACAAATACAAAATCTAAGAAGATATAAAAAGGAAAACTGCAATAGGAAGATTCAAAATATTCAGAATCATTTGCAGTAAAAAAATGCTTATGTTGCATACACATTGCCCGTTCTTGAGTTGAGAACTCTTGTTCTCAACTGACTGGCTAATACCCTGAAGAAACAGTGACAATCCCAGCAAAGATGTTTAAATCATAATTAATCATAAGAGAAATCATTAATATAAAGTCAGACATAAAATGATTCTCATTAGAATTACACCGGATGGTCTGATCCATAAGGCTACAGTTTATACCCTGCCTACATGGAGCACTACAGCTCTCATGTTTTAGTCAAAAAAAGCAAACAGTTGCTACAGTTTAGACCACACATGGAGTACTGCAGCATTCAGGTTTGACTGCAAATGCAATACTGTCTTTGCATTAGAGATTAGGATCAGCTGACTGTGCCCCTGACACTTTGCACCAGGAGCAGCTGCCTCACTCGCTCCACCCTACCTATGTTACTGCCAGCATGCACTGAATTTGTAGATGAAACACTGAAATGTAAAGTTGCTTGCCAGTAGCAATCTCTTCATTAGTTGCAGATTTCTTTAATGTGGAATTATTCAGATGACTTTTATTTCTGCAGAGATTGTGCTTATTGACTGCTACTGCTGGATTGTAATGACAGAAGGTTGAGTGGTCGTTTATGGTTGAAATGTTCTGGAATGGGTAGTGTTGTCATTATTGGTTCAAACATTTTGATTCATTGCTTAATGGAAAAATGTTCAAAACTACATATTTCAAACACACAATAACAAGTGGTGTCGTATTATACAGTGAATACAATTTAATGCAATCAGAAAGGTGAATCAAAGGATACATGCATGTATTTTTCTGTCTATTTAATTGTTTCATTCAATGTTGTGTCTGTGTCTCTCTGTAGTTATTTATTTTTCTGTTTAATTGTTTCATGGAATAGTGTGGTCTCTCTCTGTCTCTGCAGTTATTGGGGGGTTATTGTGTTTCACTTGATTGATATTCAGTGTTAAACTCTTAGCCTAGAGGGTTTCTCTGTATCTAAAAGTGTTAGTGAAATAGCGTTGAATTTATTACTGCTGAATACCTGAGCTGTTTGACTTCTGCTACATACCTACAATCAACTGCATTACTAGCTGATTTAAGTACAAACTTGCAGTGTTAAAGATTCTACTGCATTTTATTTTTCTGTCTAATTGTTTCATTGAATATTGTGTCTGTGTCTCTCTGTAGTTATTTATTTTTTCTATTTAATTCTTTCATAGAATACTATGCTCTCTCTCTGTCTCTGCAGTTATTGGGGGCTATTGTGTTTCACTTCATTGACATTTAGTGTTAAACTCTTAGCCTATAGAGTTTCTCGGTATTTATAAGTGTTAATGAAATATCTTTGAATTTATTACTGCTGAATACCTGAGTTGTTAGGCTTCAGCTAAATACCTACAATCAACTGCATTACTAGTGGAGTTAAGTACAAACTTGCAGTGTTAAAGACTGTACTGCATTTCATTTTCTGTTTATTTAATTGTTTCATTGAAAATTGTATCTGTGTCTCTCTGTAATTATTTATTTTTCTATTTAATTGTTTCATAGAATACTGTGGTCTCTCTCTGTCTCTGCAGTTAGTTTCCTGGCCACCCTCCCTGTTCTTGTTTTGGTATTAATCTTGGTGGCTTTGGAATTGCCCACCCCTCCTGTAAATTTGTGTTTGAACACTCCTCCTGGGTCTATCTCATTTGCTCACTCAACCGAGTACAGTGAGATCAAATTTTGACTTCAGACACTCCTACCAGTCCCATCTGTTCAGCTCTATCCCAGCTCTATTCCAGTCTAGTGTCACTAGCTCACTCTGCCTAATACAGAGAGAACATTTGTGAAGGGCAAATCACTCGGGTCCTTAACTGTGAATTATCTTCTGTTTTCTAAGCTTGCTTCCTGCCTTTCCTATAACAAGTCTAGTCCAGATACAGATTTGCTGTATCCAGGACTGTTTTAAGCTTCTGAGCCCCAAAGCCTTTCTGTGTTGGAAGGAAGCCTTCTAGCTTATCAGTTGGAGTGGTAAGCACTAGGTAGCCTATCTACCACAAGAGTGGTTTCTGGCCCATAAATTGTAGTTTATTGGCCATTTGGGCAGTTTTTCCATCTCTTTCAACTTTCTGATTTAAAAGCCTGCATTTGCGCTTGTTTCCCACCTTTCCTGTAACTAGTCTAGCCCAGATAAAAATTTGCTGTATCAAGGACTGTTTGTAAGCTTCTGAACCCCCCAAGCCTTTCTGTATTAGAGGGAAGCCTTCTAGCTTATCAGTGGGAGTGGTAAGCAAATAGGTAGCTTATCTACCACAAGAGGGGTCTCTAGCCGAGAAATTGTAGTTTATTGGCTGTTTGGGCAGTTTTTCCATCTCTTTCAACCTTCTGGTTTAAAAGTCTGCATTTGCGCTTACTTCCCACCTTTCCTGTAACTAGTCTAGTCCAGATACAGATTTGCTGTATCCAGGGCTGCTTGTAAGCTTCTGAGCCCCCCCCCCCAAGCCTTTCTGTGTTGGAGAAAAGCATTCTAGCTTATTAGTGGGAGTGATAAGCACTAGGTAGCCTATCTACCACAAGATCCAGGTACAGCTTCTTAGTTTTATCACTTGAATTTGCTTATTTGTGCTCAGCACTTGTTCAGAACTTGTTGTTAGCACTAAATAAGCTACAAATTACTACAGCACTCAACCTTTCTCTTTACCTAAATGAAAACAGTTTTTGTACTTACCTTCCTCACTTGCTTAGAGAAAAACAGCTCTTATACTCAGTTTCCTCACTTGTCTAGAGGAAAGTAGTTTTTTATTCAGGCATGTTTAAGGGTCAGCTCCCAGTGTTCTCTCCTGTCTATCTGATTAATCTGGGCATCTTGGGGCAATGTAGCAATTGCCTCATGTACACAAACAACCTTCTCCTCCTACCACCCAACACCACAACCTGTGAGAGATGCACTTATCTAGCCAAACTGGAGGTAAAGCTCTCTCCAGGCAAGACTGAACTTGACAGTCAAGAGGAAAAGGTAAACACCACACTTATCACATAGTCTCACTAAACCTACACCACCAATATCCACACAGAGAAATCTACTCAAGCAACAGAGACCTCCAAAGCAAAAACGCAAGCAACCTCTACCCCCCAACACAACCCAAATGACACACTGCCCAAAGACTCAGTGTACCACTCAATCACAGCCCATAAAGCAAAACAACGTACTCAACACACTAGTCATAGGTGACTCTATAGTCAGGCACACTGGCATCCCAATCACCAGGCTAAACAAGCAGAAGGTTACTGTCAGCTGCCTGATGGGTGACAAAATCTGCCACATAACCCACTCACTTAGGTCACTCCACAGCAAGTACAAATATGACTCTGTCATTGTCCATGTTGATGTAAATGACCTGAGATGTACCTCCCTGGACTACAAGAAAAAAGACATGGAAGAGCTCTCCGATCTAGCTCTGAGTAGCATCCTGCCATCATCCAGAATGATACCGCAGTACAAGGAGAAAATTATTGACTTCAAAAACTGGCTAAGCTTCTGATGTCATTCTAAGGGGATCCAGTATCTGTCTGCCTGGGACGACATGGTCGACAGACCACGATGCTTTGCCAGAGATAACCTGCACCTGTCACCCCTGGAATTCCGGATACTGGCTAAGATTCTTGCTGCCCCTATAGTGCCTTATTTAGGCAAGGTTCAAATGACAAATTCACCATTGTAACAGGAACAGGCAAGCAAAAACTGAGGGTAATGCCACTCAATACTAGAAGTCTAAATCTCAAAATGCATTCCCTCGAGGCACTCCTTAAAATGGAAAACATCGTTATCTGTGCAGTGACTGAGACCTGGTTCAAGGCTCCAGAGAGCACCCCTGCATTACCAGGCTATAACTTATACCACACTTTCCGGCCATCTAGCCTGGACCGGAACACCAAAGGTGGAGGCGTGTCCATATTCATTAAGGATATCCACACCTCCAGGCTAGTTGCTCAGCATAATGCATCTGAGGTTATCCAAGTGCAACTAACTCTGGGCAAAACTGCAATTCAAACTGTAGCTTGCTACAGATCCCCCACCATGCCCCAGTATTCCCACTCCTCTTTTCTTGATATACTGGAAAATATTAGGATTCAACCAAACATCCTAATAATGGGTGATTTCAACTACCCCAGGATTAACTGGGAAAACTACTCATGTACCAACTCCTTTGCTCAACACTTTCTGGAATTCATAAATTCCAATACCCTGGATCACCTTATCCACACCCCCACCAGGGGCAACAATATCCTAGACCTAGTCATTACCAACATGAGTGACTGGTGTTCCACACCTGAAGTCAACTCCTCATTGGTCAGATCCGACCATAAGCTAATCACCCTAGATATCCACATCCCTCCCCCACCCCCCATTAAGGAAATCATGGTAAAAAAAATTCTCCAAAGCCAACTTCATGCTTCTTAAGACAGAAGTGGTGAGCTTCATAACACCCATGCAGATGGACAATACAGTTATGACTGTTGAATCCTACACAGATGCACTCTATAAGCAATTACACAAGTGCATGGTTTGTGCTATCCCAAATAGAACCAAGACGCTATCCTCCAAAAAAAGGAAGCCAATCTGGTGGTCCCGTGCCATAAACAAACTCTACAATAGAAGGAAGAAACTGTTGCAAAAGAGAGTAAAATCCCATCACTGGAGGAGTACCCTGGTCAGGCTCAGTAAGAAGCTGAGATCCCTTATAAGATCCTCCAAAGCTAGCTACGAAAACAAAATTGCCACTGATTCTAGGGACAACCACAAAGCATTCTATAGCATTCTATAGCTATGTCAAGAATCTCAATGGCAACACCCAGATCTGCTCTTGAGTTACAGCACAATGGCATGAAAATTACAGAACCAACTGATCTTGCCAATGTCCTGGCAGATAAGTTCAGTGCTAAATTTACCCCCCTCTCTCGCCCTAAAGGGTCCATATCTATACAGGAAGAATGCAGAGTCCCTGTAATCACAACTATGCAGGTAAAAGCTGCACCCTCTAAAGCCAAAAACACAGCATCCATGGGACTGGACAACATCCCAGGCTGCATTTTACACAAACTTCATAACAAACTGGCTCCCCACCTAAGCACCATGTTCAATCATAGTCTCATGTCAGGCTTTGTGCCCACTAAATGTCATACAGCAACAGTTATCCCACTCCACAAAGGGGGAGCCACCACCGATCCCAGGAACTATCACCCTATTAGCCTGACGAGCCTGGTCTGTAAGGCCATGGAACATATCATCATGGAACTCATAAACAAAGACATTGGTAACCTCCAAACTCTGGACCCCACCCAGTTCTGGTTTGTGAAAGGCAGATCATGCCTCCTGAAGCTGATTGACTTTTTTGAGGCAGGTACCAAAACTGTAGATGAGGGTAAGGTGGTTCACACAGCCTATCTTGACCTCGCCAAGGCACCGTCCCCCATTCTGGAATTATAGCTAAACTCACTAACCTAGGTTTAAATCCCTACATCACAAGATGGGTTGCCAATTGGCTCACTGACAGAATCCACACTGTAAAAGTTGAAGACTCCAAATCTGACTTCAAACCAGTGATAACTGGAGTACCAAAGGGTTCAGTCCTGGGACATCTCCTGTTTGGTATCTACTTCTCTGAAGTACAGGCTAACACAGATGGCCTTTGGCTAATGAAGTTCGCAGATGACTGCAAGCTTAGTTGAGTCCCCAAATGATGTGGACATCCTACAGAAGGGCCTCACTGAGACAAATGCCTGCTGTCAGAGCCATGGCCTCAAGCTCAATGTCAAAAAGGGCATTGTCATCCCCTTTAGTAAAAACTCTGTACCCATGAACTACCACATAGGCAGCAGTCTACTTAATGCCGAATGTGTGATAAGAGACCTGGGGACCCAGGTGGACAGTAGTCTCTCCTTTGATAATTACATCACCACAGTGGTCAGGAAATCCTTTTACATGGCACACCTCATCACAAAAGGGTTCTCATCTAGGAAAAAAGAGGTCATTGTTCCCCTCTACTCTACACTCGGACCCATTAGAGAGTACAAAGCCCCTTTCAGAATGTACCTCACAAGACATCTGCAGCAGCTGGGAAGGCCACAGAAGTACCTCACAAAGAGGATTACTGGCCTCAAATAGATGCCCTTCACTGACAGTCTAAAAAAACTTCAGCTTTATTCCATAGCATATCACCTACTCGGAGGTGATCTCTGCCTAACATATAAAGCTATGTGAAACCCAGAGCTGTTGGACATGCTACACCTAAAGAAATCGCAATCCCTCCGAGCTACACGCTCTAGGGACCTAAACCTTGTCACCACAATAAACAGGACATGCTGGAGGGATAGATTCCTGTCCCAGAAACTTTCCATACTCTAAAACAAGCTACCCATCTATGTCAAGCAAAGTTCCGCATTAGCATTCTTCATGAAAAATCTTGATAAGGCGATGGGAAATAGGAAATACACCCCGGGGATCACTTCTGTGGCTCTGCTTGACAAGAGCACAGGAAAATAACTTTCTTGGGTGGCATAAGCCAGGGAACCTTGTTGGCTAGGCTTACTTAGGCCCTTGGGCCGATAGCCTAGTGCCTACCTATGAACCTATGCATGGCCCTAAAAATATGTGCGAGTAACCTATGGTTTAAAAACAGCCCAAAGTTAAACAGTCTGCCACTGGCTAGATGCATTTTCTTTGAATGTGGATTTCAATGCCGTTATAATGAATGTAAGTTTCAGGGGCAGAGAAGTTTACTGTTTATCCTAAATACATTTTCACTGTGACAGTGTATTGTTTGTTTAGTGAATGGCTATCAGTTTTTGTACTATAAAATTTGAAATGAAAGTTTTAAATGAAATCAAAATATCTGTAATCAATGTAGAATTAAATTAGAAAATACTATGCAAGCTGACAGGTTTAAATAGTATTTATGGTAACTGTGGAGAAATAGTCAAGTAATGAGACACTAACTCCCATAATACTTTATATTGGTGGAATAGATGGGCTGAAAGAGCTTCCCAGGCAGGGGTATATTTGCCTTAAGGCTGTCATCTACCAATGGAATATTTGGCTCCTGCCCATATGAAATGAATGGGCTGAGTGGGTGAAGTCAGTGGAATCAACAGGCAGGATCCAGAAAGAAAAAAAGAAAAATAGCAAGCAATTGCAAATTACATCCTGGCTGCTATAATTGCTACAAAGGCTGTTCGTTTTCATAAAAGATTACATAATGAATCAAGATATTTCTGGCTTCATTTTCTCTAATCTGTTTCAGTCAATGTCAAAATTTTCAATCCTTACTGTGTTCTTTTGTAATACCAGCCCAGCCTGTTACACCACCTTTATTTTCCCATAGCTTATTAAATCAACATCATCCTGTCCATCCAGCTCTTCAGTCAGTCTTGTATTTTTAATTTATCATAACCAACGTCTGTTCCACAACGTCCATCCATACTGTCATTTTATTTATCTCAAAACTCTCAAACATGCTTCTTAAGTGGCATAATGGCAACATGTTTACTATGCAGGAACCGAGCATCGTGTTGTACAGTTATCTCCACTCAACTCGCATACCAGGCTACTAATCTGTAATCTCACATACCAGGCCGCTAATCCATCATCTCACATACCAGGTCACTAATCCTGTGTGTTTGAATCTCTTGCAAAGCCCATGTGGCTTCTTTCACATTAAGTTGAAAGAGCCTCTTCATATCAGCAGCTCATTTGTTTGCTTTAGGTTTGTCCACTTCATCTTTATTAGCACTAGTGTCATCCTCAAACATTTTGTTTCCACCATATTTCCATATCTTCCATAATGAGACATCACATCACGACTTTGCACACTGCTTGCAAGAGACCTACCTCAAGTTGCTTAACTCAGTAAATAAGACTTTTTTTGGGATTTGCCTAATGGCACAGAAACAGGACAGACCCAGGTGTTTAATGGTCATTGAAGTCCTAATGACATTCAGAGGGCTGTATCTCACTGGGATGGATGTTTAAAAAAAATCAAGCCTCTTCCTCCATTGTACAGGCACATTCATACCCTGAAATGAGACTGCCTTATCCTCCATTGTAAAGGCACATTCCTATCCTGAAAGGAGACAGCCTTATCCTCCATTATACAGGCACATTCATATCCTGAAAAGAGACTGCCTTATCCTCCACTGTACAGGCACATTTGTATCCTGAAAGGAGACAGCCCTATCCTCCATTATACAGGCACATTCATATCATGAAAGGAGACAGCCTTATTTTCCATTGTGCATGCACATTCATATCCTGAAAGAGACAGCCTCATCCTCCATTCATTCCTAACTGGGTGAGTTTTGAACAGTATGGAGTGGTACTGTGCTGGTAGGGTTTAGAGTTTTTAGTTTGCATATCCACTGAGCATGCCCAGTAAGCCACTTTAGAGGTCAGTGTGCAGTAGGCATTAGTGAGGGCAAGCCAATCTCTTTTGCACACAATACAACCCATCAAGACAAAGACATACTTTGCCTCCTCAAAGTCAGAGCTCCCTTGTACCCTTCAGTCTCCAATGGGGACTCTGCCATGAGATTGCACACCTTCAACATGCCAGAGGTAGTCTGCCATGATTTTGGGCACCTTGGACATGTATCCTACAGCCTCTCCTCCCAAAGAGAGAAGAGCCAGCCAAATCACATTACTCATTCCTTCCCCCTCACAGCCTTAAGAGGAACCCAGATCACTCCATAAGCTTGGCTCACTTGAGGCATAGTCAGGCCTTTATCACTCCGTGCAGTGGACCTGGGTAAAAAAAAAAATACAAGACTTTATTTATACCAGCTATGGAGAGCATCCCAGTGAGTCCACTGACTTTATGAAGTGCACATACTGGTTGCAAATTCTGTGTCTATTATTTAAAGTAAATTTTATTCCACATCCTCATTGCATCTGTAAAACTGAATTTTCTCGCAGTGCTGCATTAATACTAATAGTACCTGCTACAGTGGAGATGTTAAAGATCAGAAAATCCATGACTGTGTACGTTATACTTTCTGGAGGGAAAAACTGAACAGCCTGAGTGCTTAAATACAAGCTATGAATGACTAAAGGATCTTTTTTAAATGCATGCTTGGTGTACATCATTATAAAACATTTTAATTACTAGTATGTATCCTTGATGTTTTATTCCACAAATAAATTACAATGTACAGCTTATAAGCTTATTACAAAATCGAATGTGACATCAAAAAAATCAGCAGTGTTTTATTTTGAAATGTGTATTATGCAAATAAATGTCCAACAATTACTGCATAATTCTGTTATGAAGTCATTGCCCTGAATGTCAGTTTCGTTGTGATTTAGTGATAAAAAATTCAAGGAATTCTACTCAGTGCTGCAGATGAAATGTTGGTCTTTGTTGCACTGATCAGATTTTTAGTATGTTAGGTCTTTAGCAAAGCTGCAACAAACCATTTAAGAAAAACACAGTTGTGTACTTTCTGGCCTTTTTGCTGAAAGCTAAAGCAGATTTATACTGTATGTTATATCACTGCTGTCCACTCACATTGCTTTTAGTAGTCAGTCTCAGCTGAGAAATAACCTCTTACTGCCAGGCTGGCCATAATTTTCAAGTGCAATTTCTTTTAAAACGTATCCTGCAGCACAAACCAAAAATGAGGATTTGTATTATACCTTAGTTGATTTATGTTGTACTTTTAGTCTGCATTTTCCAGACTTTTGTACTTGGTCAGAGAACCAGTGAAGTGATTGTCAGTAATGTGATAGACAAATATTGTAAAATGTGAATAATTATAGTCAGCTATAATGTACAATGATCTTAGCTAGGTCTGTACTGTTTAATATGGAAGCAGTGCATTCCACAGTTTATAAGATGAGATCATGCACTGGGCTCAGTCCTGGAAACTCTTGACTTACATAAGCATAGTATTTAGTAAGAGATAATGTGTGGAATGGCACCCTGCTAACCAAAAAAGGTTTATGTGGAATATCTTTGGCAATGATCTGGGCAGGAAGGAAAATAAAGACAAGGCACATTCTACTTCTTATCAAGAAACTTAAGGCTTTTACAGAAATTAAACAAATTTAAAAGATTCCCTTGACATTAAGTGAAATTTAACTTACTGATTTTTCAGAGGAAATGTCTCCTTGAAATATATGAGTGTTTACAGCATTTATGATTTCCTAACATGCTTCCTACAAACCTTATATATAGATTGTTAAGCACAGTGTATGATCGCTGAATTTACAAAACACGATTGCCTCTGTTTCAGCACTGGCATTTGGTATAGTCATGGTCGCTTAATACTGCAGAGTACTCATCAGGTGGTGTTTGTAGTCATTACACACAATGGCAGTCTGTGTTTATAATTTATTTATTTGAAGTTAGTTTACCAGGATGGCCCATTGGGCCAAGAAGAACCCGTTTTCAATGGAGTCCTAGGGAGAAAAGCTCCATAAAAACAAACAAAAGTTATAATCAAAGTATTATGTTGCAGTAAATACAGAAGTACAAATAAAATCATAGCACTTAAAGATACAATATGAAAACCAAAAATTAAAAGTTAAAAACATGAGTAATTATTGTAAATATATTTGTTACTGCTATACAAGTAAATGAATAGGACAATGAAGTCCATGAGATGTCAGAGATGTATAGAGGAGAAGAAATTATGTGGGGCGGGAGCAGGAGCATTCCCAGAGAGATGTTAGGTCCGAGTAAAGTGAGGTTTTGAAGGAAAAGTGGCTAGTGGTGGTATGGGTGGATGGTGGTTGGTAGTTCCATTGATGTGCAAGGGCAAAGGATAGGAGATTCTTGCCAGGGGAACAGGCAGGTTTATGCAATTCTATCATGTTTTGATTGTTGCATCTTAAGGGTCTTTCTAGAAGGTGCATTTTAAAGGAGGAGGAAAGGGAGGGACAGAGGGAGGGGCTGAAAATGAGTTTGTGAACATGAATGAGTTGAATGCAGGTGAGAACCAATTTAGTTTGTGAAGGGCAACACAGTGATGGGTAGAAGTTTTGTGACTTGTGGTTAACTTGGCAATCTTGTTATAGCAGGAGGAGAGTTTTGACTTAAGAGAAGAATGTAGGTTGGTTAGGAGTGGGGCACCATATAAGAGAGAGGGGATGAGAAATCTGATAGAGAGAATGAACTTGGTAGAGGGAGTGAGTTAGCGATTATGGGGGTAGAGCATACCAAGTTTCTGGTGAGTTTTTTATGTTTATTTGTAAGTGGGAGCTGAATTTAAGCTGGTCATCAATGTGGACACCTAGTAGTTTGGCCTCAGATACTAATTTGAGGGATGTGTTGTTCTGACTGGTGCTGGAGAATGAGTTTTTATCTACAGCGGTTGTTTTAGAAGGGGTAAATAATAATAAGTTTAGTTTCTGAGGCATTAATTGCTAGGTGATTGTTTCTCATCCACTGTTCAGTGGTAGAGAGAGCATCTTGGGTTAGTTTTATGAGAGTGTGGATAGAGGTGGCAGAACAGATTATAGCTGAATCATGTGTGTATTGGATAAGATTTGTGTTAGGGATTGAGTGGTGGAAATCATTTATGGAAATATTAAACAGAAGGGGGCACAGTATGGAACCATGTGGTACACCTGTGGAGGTATTGAGGAATGAGGAGGTGGCTTTTTTCCATTTAACTGCTTGTTGCCTATTTGAGAGGTAACTGGTGAGCCAGTTGAGAGAGGATCGGGATAGGTTTAGATTAGAGAGTTTAGTTAGAAGAAGGTTGTGAGAGATAGTATTGAAGGCCTTAGAGAGGTCCAGTAGGAGGGTAGATACAGTACAGCCAGAGTAATGAGCTTTGTTAACGATTTTGAGGAAGGAAAGAAGAGAAGTGGTAGTGCTGTGGCCAGGTCTGGATACATGCTGTGCGGGAGTTAGTAAGTGGTTGTCTATAAGATAGGGTAGGAGTTGCAGATGGATACATTTTTCAAGAACTTTACAGATGGGGGATAAGATGGCGATACAACAGAAATTCGTGATATTGTTGTTGTTGCCCCCTTTGTGTAGGGGTAAGATAAAGGCCATTTTACAGACTTGGGGTACATAGCCTTCTTTGATTGAGCGATTGATTAGAATGCAGATGGGGAAGGCAATGGCTTCGGCAGCCATGTTTAGAAAGTATGAGGGAATGTTATTGAGGGCATTGGACCAAGGTTTCACTTTCTGGATAAGTTTTCTTTATGGTAGATATGGGAATGGGTTTTATAGAGAAAGGAGGAGGTCGAGAGGTGGAGGTATTTGAGAATGAAGGGGTAGGGGAGGATAGGGGAGGGGATGTAGAAGTAGGGGCTGTAGTTTTGTTAGAAAAGGATGAGTCGATGAAGAAAGAGTTTAATTGGGTGGCCACCTCTATGTCTAGTGCATTTGGGTTGTGGCAAGGCTTTTCTTTTTTGCCAGGATTAAATAAGGTTGAGATACCATTCCAGATTTTTTTAGCATTTGTTTTGTGGCTACTTTGTAGTAGGGAGAAATAAGTTTTGTGGTCTGCTATGATAATCTTTTTGACTTTGTTAGTGTTTTGTATTCATTAAGGGTGAAGGGAGTCTTATTTTTCTGTTGGCATACCCAAGCTTTGTCTTTAAGATGCATGGCAGCTAGGGTGTCTTTGGTTAGCTAAGGGGCAGTTTTGCTTTTTATTCATTTAGTTTTTAGAGGGGCATAAGAATCTAGGAGGTTTAAGAATGTTGTTTTGAAGTAGGTAACGGCATTATCCAGGGGGAGAGTTTTCAGAGGGTTTCAGTTTATTAATTTTAGTGAGTTAGAGAAAGTATTGGGATTAAAGTTTTTTAGGGAGTGGGTGGAGATATAGTTATGAGATATTTGTAAGGGGGAAGGAAGGCAGTGAGCAAATGTGGGGAGGTGATCACTGAGGGAGTTGGGAAGTGTGCCACTGTTGAGAAATAATGAGGGTGAGAAACTAAGACCCAGTCTAGGATACTACCACTTGTCTTTAGAGGGTCTAGTTGTAGAGTTGATTGCCTGAGAGAAATTGTAAAGGTAAATATTTAGGGGGTTTGTGGGGGACTGAAAGGGAGGACCAATTAATGTTTATGTCATCCAGAATTATTGTTTCATTACTAACGTTGGTCGAAAGCCAGGAGAGAATATCTTCTAGTGCAGAGATATTGTCTCCAGGGGGAATGTATAGGGAGGCTATACATATGTGTCTGTTTTTATTTACTTGACGTAGAGCCAAAATTAATTTGGCGTTATTGAATTGGGGAATAGGTTTAGTGTAAGGAGTAACTGATAGGATGGGTATAGGACAGCTACTCATCCACCTTTTTTGTGGGTTCTATCTTTTCTGATGATAGAGTAGTTGGAGGGTATTATTTCTGAGTCCTTTATATGAGGTTTTAACCAAGTTTCAAAAACAGACAGGATATCTGGTTGATTGCGGAGAAGCCAGGCATGGAGGTTGGGGATTTTGTTGGCTATGCTTTGAGGATTTAGAGAGGTGAATAGGATGGATTTGGATGTTGAGGAAGGGGTACGGGGGCCTGGGTTTGAGTGTATGTCACCAGAGAGAAGGATGTTAATAAGCTGGTGAATTAGGCCAAAGATGTGCTTGGACTGCTTATTATCAGAGTTGAGTGTCATGAGATTTGTGGGGGTATGGCTGGTTACTGAGAGAGAAATACTTTTGTAGGGAAAAAGTAGATGATTATTGATGGGCTATAGATAGGGGCATATTAGGATTGATGAGGATGAGGGTAATATGGGAAGTGAATTGGTAGTATATCCATCGTTGAATACAATGCCCCTTTATATGTACCAAACCAGGCAATGGAAACTGTTGGAGCACTCTCAGGGCTTCCTCACTGGGAGAATCCAGGGTATGAATACCCTGTCTTACAGGGATCACCTTGGGGTCCTGCCTGTGTGCTCAGCCTCCTGCAGGTTGTTGGGGGGGGGGTGATCTGTGCCTGGCTTGTAGGGCATCTTTGAATCTAGCTTTGGTGGATCTGTTGCATGTCCGTGGGATGAACACCACCAGAAAAACTAGATCTGGGGACCTGAACTTTGCCTGTGACTTATGTAGAACTTGCTGGAAGACTGAGATGTGTCTCAGGGGATCCCTATGCTGTGGAGTAGGCTCCTCATCTTTGTGGGGCGGTGTTAGTCCCTGACCCTATTCAGGAGGGACCTTGATCATTGGATGGTAAATTTCAGATTCTCTCTTGGTCTGGCCCCTGTGGCTCTGATGGACAGAGGTCGACAGTAAGTAAATTAATCCCTATTTAACATACCCACATAACTCTCAGCTGCCACTTTACTGACATACCTCACCATATAGGCATCTAGGGAACTCTGGGACAAAATTGGGTTGGTTTGCTTGGCTAGGCTGGTAAAGACCCTGGTGGTTGTTAGCCTGGGATAAACTTATGAACTTGTAACCTGTATGAAAAGATGGTGAATGGTTGAAGGTAAGGGGCTGGTTGAGAGAGTAGATATAGGATAAGGTGAGAAGAAGGATTATTTGAGCTGAGAAGGAAGTAGGTTTTGAAAGCATAGTGAAATTTGAAATACTATGAGGGCGCATATGATATTGAATAGATAGAGGAGTAGGTTAGGTAGGGTATTGTGGGAGAGTTGGGGAAGGTGAGCAGTGACAGGTAGAGGATGGGTTGTAAGAAATTATTATGGGTTGGTGATGGAAAGAGTGCATTGGTTAGTAAGGGAGTGGGTGTGGTTATTTGGAGTATAAGTTTAGAGCTACTAGGGGTGGGTGGCTGTACTGTCCATGTGTGAGCATAGCCAAAGCATGATTCATATTGGCTATTTGCACTTACATGTGGTAGCCTCGAATAAACCTATGTAAATGAAGCTGTAATGAGATTCTAATGGAAATTGTGTAAAATTTCTTATGCTAATAAGCCATCTTCCTGCTTGTTTGTGATTCATAGTTGTTTTCTGGTGTGTTTCTATGCCATCCGTAGATGTATTATAAAAAGGTGAAATTGTACCTTTTTGATCTACTTTGCATTTGGCAAATATGTTTTCTGTTGCTGCTAGCCTAGTTGTTTCTCAGTATGAGCTGATTGTCTTGACCAAGCCAAACGGCAGGTGCCCAGTAGTGTTCGCTGACCAAGAAGGTTAAGATATAAGTGAAGAATACCTCATCATAGGGATTTAGTGAGTATACATGGCCCACAGTGATGGAAACTGGAGGTATGCTGTGCTGATAAATGGGACTGCTACTTTCTACTCTTGACCCTATGAAGAACTAATTTATTACATTTACTAATGAGACAATAGAGCACACTTGTCTAATGAGGTTGAGGTATGGAGGACACTTAACATGCACACTCAGGGTTCAGCTGCTGATAGTAAATGTCACATGTTATGTATAATCAGTTAACCTCTGCAGTCATCATCTTAATGTAAATATGTCATAGTGGATGTACTGACCTTCCTGAGAATATGTGTGGATGTTGCTGAGGTGGATAGTTGCTAGTGTCACACCACCTGTGATTATGTTCATGCCATCCTGATCAGTGTCATAGTCAATGGATGGAGAGACGGCATTCTGCATTCAGATAAATGTAGGAGGTGCCCCACCTGTACTTGTATGGGCAATTGCATTCTGCTTGTCCTGCCATATCATTGGCGATTTTACTGTATGATGTCAATGTGCGGTTCCTGCCCAACAGCATTTCTATCCGTAAAAACTTGGTTTGAACACCTTTACTCTTAAAGCATGTTTTGGCCTCTCTTTTCCAAAAAGGTGCTCGCCATATATCTAGAGGGTGCACATGAGAACACTGTGGCTGAAACCATCCTTTCTCTAAATAGATACCTGCTGCTACATGATGTATTAACCTGGAACAACATATATGAGCAACCCTAATGAGACCTGGTTTAAAAAAATTAAACACATTCATCACCACTATAGCAAAGGACATGCAAGGAAGTCTGAATTATATACACATACATCCCCTTACAAAAAAAGACTGCAGTACCTTAATGAATGAAGTCTTTAAGTCAGTAGTCCAACCGAAATCATAGCATAATTACCATTTACCAAATGGTTTGAGTACAGCATAAGTAATACGTTCTTCATATTAGTAAATTGAAGCAAAAATCAAAACTGAGCAATGTACTTTTCACCTTTTGTACTGCTAACCTGTACATCAACATTCATAAAAGAAAAACAGGATTTTAATCTTTTATCATTTTCAGTGTCATTGTATGTTAATCAAATAAATCTGCACACAATGAAATGTTCAGTGAGCTCTCAACACAGATTCGCTTTTTAAATAACACACCATGGATGTTCACCTTTTTGTAAATGCCAGAACTTGGACCAAAGCTCCAAAGGTGGTGGTGTTTCCGTATTCATAAAGGATGCGCACACCTCCAGACTGGTAGCCCAACATAATGCACCTGAGATACTTCAGGTGCAGCTAACACTGGATAAGACAGCGATTCAGGTCGTAGCCTGCTATAGGTCACCAACCATGTCCCAAGACTCACACTCCATGTTCCTAAGCACCCTGGAGAATATTAGGGTCCAACCTAGCCCTCT
This sequence comes from Protopterus annectens, assembly GCF_019279795.1. Taxonomy (NCBI): domain Eukaryota; kingdom Metazoa; phylum Chordata; order Ceratodontiformes; family Protopteridae; genus Protopterus; species Protopterus annectens. Next base: position 1,064,812,387 of record NC_056748.1, on the reverse strand, counting down.
CATACTGGGTGACTTCAACTATGTCTCCATTAACTGGGAAAACTACTCATGTACCAATACACTTGCCCAATGCTTTCTGGAGTTCATTAATTCCAATGCCCTGGACCAGCTCGTTATTACCCCCACTAGAGGTAGCAACATCCCTGACCTGGTCATTACTAAAATGGGCAACCGTTGCTCTACACCAATAGTCAACTCCTCCCTGGTTAAATCTGACCACAAACTAATCACCTTGGAAATCCACATCCCACCAAACCCCCTCCCCCCCAAGGTAACCACCACGAAAAACTTCTCCAAAGCTAACTTTGGGCTCCTAAAAACAGAGTTGGCTAACTTCACAGCACCCATGCAAATGGAGAATAATTGCATGACCGCCAAATCATACACCAATGCACTGTAAGAACACATACTCAAATGCATGGATCTCGCCATACCCAATAGAACTAAGATGCTCTCCTCAAAAAAAGGAAGCCAATCTGGTGGTCCCCTGCCAAAAACAAACTCTACAACAGAAGGAGGAAACTGATGCAGAATAAGCAAAGTCCCAAGACTGGAAAAACTCCATTATCAGCCACAACAAAAGGTTGAGAGCCCTCATCAAATCCTCTAAAGCTAGCTATGAAATCAAAATTCCAGCAGAAAGTAAAGACAACCACAAGGCCTCCTATAGTTATGTACAGCATCTCCATGACAACACCCAGATTTGTTCTGAGCTACTGCACAATGGTACCTCCTATACCGAGCCAACAGATATTGCCAATATACTGGCTGACAGATTCAGTGCTAACTTTACCACCCCCCCCAAATGGACCAATCACAATACCAGTAGATTGCCAGGCACCCAGTATTACTGCTGTACAGGTTAAAACAGCACTGTCCAAGGCCAAGAATACAGCTTCTATGGGACCTGACAATATCCCTGGCTGTGTTCTACATGAACTACAGAGTGAACTGGCTCATCACCTGTGTGCCCTGTTCAATCACAGCCTCACCTCAGGCTTTGTCCCTACCAAATGTCTCACTGCTGCAGTCATCCCTCTCCACAAAGGAGGAGTGACTACAGACCTTGATAATTATTGCCCAATTAGCCTGACGAGTCTGATATGCAAAGCTATGGAATGCATCATCATAGACCTAATAAACAAGGATATAGGGAATCTCCAAACTCTGGATCCTACACAGTTTGATTTTGTGAAGGGTAGATCATGCCTGCTCATCTTGGTTGACTTCTTTGAGTCAGTCACCAGAGCTGTGGATGAAGGCAAGGTGGTTCATACAGCCTTCCTTGATCTGGCAAAGGACTTTGGTACCATTTCCCACTCAGGAATCATAAAAAAACTCACTAAGCTAGGCATCAACCCCTATATCACTAGGTGGGTTCAAACTGGCTCACAGATAGAACCCACAGTGTGAAAGTAGCTGACTCCAAGTCAGACTGCCGACCAGTCACGAGTGGAGTCCCACAGGGTTCGGTCCTGGGTCCTCTACTGTTTAGTATCTACTTTTCTGAAGTCTAGGCCAACATGAAGGGACTCTGGCTGACAAAGTTCGCAGACGATTGCAAGTTGGGAGCTATTATTAACTCCCCAAGTGATGCTGACATCCTACAGAAAGGCCTCAATGACACCAACGACTGGTGTCAGAACCATGGCCTTAAGCTCAATGCAAAAAATGTGTCATCATCCTTCTTGAGAAAAACCTGGTTCCCTTAGATTACCACATTAATGGTAGTCCACTGAACACAGAAAGCATTATAAGAGATCTGAGAACACAGGTTGATAGCAACCTCTCTTTTGATCACCACATTGCCACTGTGGTCAGAAAGTCCATCTATGTGGCACATCTCATTACTAAGGATTTTGCATCCAGGAAGAAAGAGGTCATTGTCTCCCTCTACTCTTCCCTCATTAGACCAATCACTGAGTACAATGCCCCATTTGGCATGCACCTCACTCAACACCTGCAACAACTGAAGAGGCCGCAAAAGTACCTCACAAAGAGGATCCTAGGCCTTAAACACTTGTCCTATATGGACAGACTCAAAAAACTCCAACTCTTCTCTGTTTCATATCATAGAGGTGATCTCTGCTTGACTTACAAAGCCATGTCTGACCCAGCTCTGTTATAAATACTGCATCTAAAGAAATCCCAATCCCTCCACACCACACACTCCAGAGACGTCAACCTCATTACCACAATCAACAAAACATGCTGGAAGGACAGTTTCATAACCCAGAGACTGCCCATGCTATGGAATAGACTTCCCATACATGTCATGCAGAGCACCTCACTGGCCCTCTTCAAGAGAAATCTTGATGAGTGGATGGGAAATAGAAAATTCACCCTGGAGATCACTTCAGTGGCTCTTCTCGACAGAGGCACAAGGAACTAAGGTCGGGTGGCACGATGCCAGGGTAATCCTATGGGCTAGACATGTAAAGGCTCCAGGGCCATTAACCTAATACACACCTGTGAACATATGAACACATACATGCACATACACAGATATATATATATATATATATAATAAAGTTTACTTTGACTTTGACTTTTTTGACTTTGATCTCTCTCTCTCTCTCTCTATATATATATATATATATATATATATATACACTGAAACACTTTATAACCTCGAATTACTGAAATGTAGAACTTCAGTATCTCGAAACTATAAAGCCGAATGTTAAAAATAGTGAAAGGTCATAATCGCGAACTCGAATATATGTCGAATTCACTGTTATGACCTTACGCTGCGTAATGTCCGGGATTGTGTTTTGATGGTGCGTGGTGCCATGTGTGGATGTAGGTGTTATGTCAGGTAATTGTTTTCTAAGGGTTTTGAGTGGGAGTTAGAGTGTGTGTGAGTGTGCTGATGTGTTTGATGTGTGTGTGAGGGGTCGGAGAATGTGCGTGTGTGAGTTGGCTTTTGTTTTGTGTTTGTGCGATCTCGGAGTTAGTATATATAAGTAGGGGGGGTGTGGGGGGTGCAGGGGGGCTTGCCCTCTGCTTATGTGTGTATGAGTTGTGTATGTGTGTAGTTTTGTTTGTTTATGTTGTGTTGTGGGTGTTGTTGTATATGTGTGGTATAGTGTGTGCGTTTTTTTCGGTGTTGTGAATTTCGCGGTTTTTTTTTGTGTCGGTGTTTTGTGGATTTGGTTTTATAGTCTCGAGATACTGAAATTCGATATTTTAGTATTTCGAGGTTATAAAGTGAATCCATATATATATATATATATATATATATCTTTATGCATTTGCACTGTAATATTTAGTTAGTGTTAAACCTTCTGGTTTCATGACTTAGAAAGTGTCTTCATTAAAACCATTTTACTTGATATTCCAAAAAAAAAAAAAAAACAGGTAATAATGTGCAGAGATGATAAATAAGTTACATTCAAACTGGTAAAATGTTGCTGAGGTTGCAAGAAGTAACCACTACCATAGCAGACAATCTGTGGAGTCAGGAAAAAAGTTACAAAAAGGAAAAAAAAAACATGGTACTTGTAGTAACCACAGTTAGGATCAAGAGTTTTACTATTAAGGGAAAACAATGTCACAAAATGAACAGAAAAATTTTCTACTTTTGAGGAATTTGTATATAGAATATGAAGTCATAATGTGTGGTTAAATAAATGTAAACATAGTATACAGATATGCACAGGTGTATACGAAAGGTAAACAACTATAGCCCTCTTTTGTTCTTTTTTTCTGTAGCTCATTAGGAAGTATATTATAATCATCACTAAGAGGAGAGAAAATTATATAGGATTACTGAGCTTGCTTATGAGTATGCAAACATTAAACATACTTTGAGTTAAATATGCATGTTTAAGCTAAGGATTCAGTTGACTATAACCTGGAGTATTACTTTTTTTAAGTAAACTTTCAGATGTAAGTAGTAACAAAACATAATTGTAGAATTCATGTACTCCCATTAAATATTTCAGACACAATCTATTTCAGTAACAAATTGCAAGTTCAAATTATTTTTTAATGTAACATCTGCTAACATATATTATCTTCAACCTGCTTATTTAATGCCTCTCACTACCACACTGCAGAATATGTTGTCACTGTAAACTGTACTACCATGTCATAACTTATACCTGCTTATTTAATGCCTCTCACTACCACACTGCAGAATATGTTGTCACTGTAAACTGTACTACCATGTCATACCTTATACCTGCTTATTTAATGCCTCTCATTACCACACTGCTGAATATGTCCTCACTTTAAAGTCTACTACCGTCATACCTTATACCTGCTTATTTAATGCCTCTCACTACCACACTGCAGAATATGTTCGCACTGTAATATGTACTACCATTTCATACCTTATACCTGTTTATTTTATGCTTCTCACTACCACACTGCAGAATATGTTGTCACTGTAAACTTTACTACCATGTCATACCTTATACCTGCTTATTTAATGCCTCTCCCTACCACACTGTAGAATATGTCCTTACTTTAAAGTCTACTACCGTCATACCTTATACCTGCTTATTTAATGCCTCTCACTACCACACTGCAGAATATGTTCTCACTGTAAACTGTGCTACCATTTCATACTTTATACCTGCTTATTTAATGCCTCTCACTACCACACTGCAGAATATGTTCTCACTGTAAAGTCTACTACCGTCATACCTTACACCTGTTTATGTAATGCCTCTCACTACCACACTGCAGAATATGTTCGCACTGTAATATGTACTACCATGTCATACCTTATACCTGCTTATTTAATGCCTCTCACTACCACACTGCAGAATATGTTCTCACTGTAAAATGTACTACCATGTCATACCTTATACCTGCTTATTTAATGCTTCTCACTACCACACTGCAGAATATGTTCTCACTGTAAACTGTGCTACCATTTCATACTTTATACCTGCTTATTTAATGCCTCTCACTACCACACTGCAGAATATGTTCTCACTGTAAAATCTACTACCGTCATACCTTATACCTGTTTATGTAATGCCTCTCACTACCACACTGCAGAATATGTTCGCACTGTAATATGTACTACCATGTCATACCTTATACCTGCTTATTTAATGCCTCTCACTACCACACTGCAGAATATGTTCTCACTGTAAAATGTACTACCATGTCATACCTTATACCTGCTTATTTAATGCTTCTCACTACCACACTGCAGAATATGTTCGCACTGTAATATGTACTACCATGTCATACCTTATACCTGCTTATTTAATGCCTCTCACTACCACACTGCAGAATATGTTCTCACTGTAAACTGTGCTACCATGTCATACCTTATACCTGCTTATTTAATGCTTATTGGAAACATTAGCCATATTATGTTCTGCATATAAAATGTAGCACCATTTCATATTTTAAACCTGGTTATTAGATGCTAAGTAAGCATGCTTCATGATTAATAAAGTATATACTGCCTTACCACCAAATTTACTGTTTTTTCTGTACTCTTCTTCGCTTTGTTCTTATTTTATTAATCAATTACTTTGCACTTTTTTGTCTCTCTTCCATTTATGTACATCACCGGTCCAGGGATTGCAGGAGTAGCCAAAACAACTTCCTCACAGGTCAGGGGACATTGCCCTCTGTATACCCAGTGACATACTCACAGAGTCAGGTTGGTGTCTCTGTTCCTGCAGGTACCCTGATAGGGTGCATCCTGATAAGCCACAAAACTCATGTGCATCAGGATTTGGTAGAGGATGTGGTGGGCAGTGCAGTGGAAAGAGAACTTTGGCCCATGCTAGGTCTTCTACAGTGGGTGCGGCAGGCACTGTCCAGTTGGCTCCAACCACCAAGTCACTGCAAGTCTCCACCACTTCAACATTGGGGTCTTCCATTGCACAACCATTAGGCAGTGGAAACATTTGAGGTTCTGCGGACCAGGGTGTGCCTGTTGACATCTCCTCATCACCACCCTCCTTCATTAATCCTCTCCCTAACCTACTCCCTTCCCCAACTACTGTCTTACATTAAAAAATTTTAAATATGGGGGTCTATCACCCACCAAAAATATAGAACCCTTCTTCTCCCACCCCTATAAGCAAAACCCTCTTGTGTTTTCCTTCTGTGTCCCTCTTTGTTACATCTCCCACTTTTCAATTAAACAATCAGGGTGCTCACATAAAGACACCCCCATAGAAAATGCATAACCCCCACTTTATATTTTTGACAATTCATTATAAATAGCTGTGCTGGGAGCTTGCCTTAAGTACCTGTCAAAAACTCTACCAGGCGTGTGCACAACTGCGCCTGTCCATAATATATAAGAACTTCTGAATTCACCTGAGCTTTTCCATTTTAATGTAACACTTCTCACATAGTTAAATGATTACTTAGCCATCTTTAAGCATTTTAAAAAACTGGGCATTTCCACTCAGAAGCATTCACACTACTGTAGTCATCACTCTGCATATCGACTTAGCCACTTTCTCCACAAATAACTGCTATAAAACTGCAAACCTCGAGACTGTAAATATCACCTTGCATATACAAACACTTTTGCAGTAATTTCTATATCTTTGACTAGGAGTTTGGCGGAATTAAAAACTTACCTCACAAGTCTGTGAACTATAGCTACGCGTGTTACATGCTGCCTTCCTTTTGTAGGCAAGACAAAGAGAACATTTAATAAAATGATTCGTAAACATACTTCAGCAATTCATAATAAGGGTCCTCAGAAAAGTTTCTACAATCATGTTTTTAAAAAAATGCTGCCAGCCACAGATTTGGCAGTGTGTTCAGGACAGTTTGGGATATAATAATAATTGTATCCTAAGTAAGTTAGAATGTTATAGGCTATTTAGAGTGAACCTGGCTTAACTAAAGATATTCCTACTAAGACACTTTTTAAAAATAGGCTTCTTGCTCAGTGAGACTTTTTTTTAATTGTTCAATTATATATCCCTTTCAATGTGTGTGTGTGTGTGTGTGTGTGTGTGTGTGTGTGTGTGTGTGTGTGTGTGTGTCTGGTTAATACAAAATTAATTTTATATCTGAAGTTCTGTGTGAATAAAAACTTTACTAATACTTTGGAAAAATAAATGCTTGGAACTACTGACCGCTAACTTTTTTCTTGTTTGATAATTTTAATTCTGCTCTTCTGAAACAAAGAATACATTAGAAACTTGACATAAGTAATACTGCAGCTACATTCAAAATACTTGTACAGTGATTTCATCTGCTGCATTTGTCTGCCTTAATATATGCTGTATGCCATGTAAACATATTTTCCTTTGACATATTTATGTTCTTAGGTAAGATGTGCGCAACTTATTACAACTTACATAATATGTTAAGAAGTGATTTATCTGCAATTACTTCATCATGTTTAGTGCAGGCTTTTATTCTTCTTCTCCCATATTTTATTAAGAGTTAAACCAATTCAAGCTACACAACATTATTTTATTTATTTATTTAGTTAGTTATTTGCATCTGTTGATCAGGAAAGACAGAATGCATAAAATATTCCTTTTCAGCAGAAGCCCAGGGAGAAGGGATAAACAACAAGAAACTATTTAAAAGTATTACATGGGTTCACAATACAAATGTTTATTGAGAAAAATATTTGTCTTAGAAAATGACAAATTAATGGCACACTACAAAACATGAACAAAACAGGCAAATTCATGTCAGTAGAAGTTTAACTATGTCAAAATCATGGTAGTACTCTAAAGTTGTGGAAGGAAACTAAGTAGTAATAATCTGTACAAAACAGTAGTTTTATAATATTTTTGCAGGAGTAGAATGAAAAGGTGAGAACAGGATTAATAAACAAACATGTATTATTTATTTATGTATTTATCTGCATTTGTTTACCGGGATGGTCCACTGGACCAGAATGAGCCCATTTCCAGTAGAGGCCCGGGGAGAAAAGCTCCACAATACAACAAAAAATACAACAGAGAACATTAAGTAACAGACAAATAAGAAAGTCATACATCATTAATTCAGAAGATTCAAAACATTCTCAGTAACAGATAATCAAAACAAAGTAAAAGCTAACTATATTAATTACAGTACCGTAACAGGTGTCCAGCTTCAATACAGTAACAGATGTGCAATCTCAGTACAGTAACAGGTGTGCAGTCTTAGTACTGCAGCAGGTGTGCAGTTTCAGTACAGTAACAGGTGTGCAGTCTCAGTACAGTAACAGGTGTCCAGCTTCAATACAGTAACAGATGTGCAATCTCAATACAGTAACAGATGTGCAATCTCAGTACAGTAACAGGTGTGCAGCCTCACTACAGTAACAGATATGCAGTCTCAGTACAGTAACAGGTGTGCAGTCTTAGTACCGCAGCAGGTGTGCAGTTTCAGTACAGTAACAGGTGTGCAGTCTCAGTACAGGAGCAGGTGTGCAGTCTCAGTACAGCAGCAGATGTGCAGTCTCAGTACAGTAACAGGTGTGCAGTCTCAGTACAGTAACAGATGTGCAGTCTCAGTACAGCAGCAGATGTGCATCTCAGTACAGCAGCAGGTGTGCAGTCTCAGTAAAGTAGCAGGTGTGCAGTCTCTGTACAGTAACAGGTGTGCAGTCTCAGTACAGTAACAGGTACACAGTCTCAGTACAGCAATGGGTGTGCAGTTCCAGTACAATAACAGGTGTGCAGTCTCAGGACAGGTGTGCAGCCCCAGTACAGTAACAGGTGTGCAGTCACAGTTGAGTAGGAGCATATTATTAGCCATTATGCTTGTTATAGTTTGCAGCTACTTTAGTTACAGTACACAATAAGGGATTGTGTTGCAGGCTTTATAAGGAGTCACAGAGAATATTAAAACACTTATAAATATATGTTCTGCATGATTTGATGTAAAATTAAGGCATGAGATTAAATTTGCAATTACTTCAAATTATAAAGAAAAGTAATAGAGATTAAATGATAGTGTTGCTAAAACCTGGATATGATTAGACAGTTGTATAAGATAAACTAGCCAGGAAGATTTGAGCAATGAGAGTCAACTATTTTTGTTGTAAGAGGTAAGAGGACTATAAACTTGTTGTAATCTGTCCTAATGAGTGAGGGAGGTTATTCCATAATTTAGAGAGTTGTAAGTTTATGGATGGAGGCAAGGTATTAAGTGTTTCATTTAAGATCTCTTGGCGGCCTGTGCTGCTGAATGAGATTACAAAGAGACAGATATTTGTGTGGTAGATGGAGGATCTACTGAATTATTTTTAGTCAAGTAAGGCTAAGGTAGTTGGGGAGGTCAGTGAGTTTGAGTACAGTGATGGGTTTTGATGGTATGGTAACTGTAAACCTGGCTGCTTTATTATAGCAATGTTCATTTTTTGATAGTTGTGAGGTATGTAGTTTGGTGAAGACGGGGGAAGTATACACAAGGGACATTACAGATAGACAACTACATTTGTGGTTTGGACATAAGTTAGACAGGGTTTGGCACTTTTAAGGGATTCTAATTTTTGATGAGCTTTTCATTGCCTTGGAAATGGATATCACAATTCAAATCATCATATATTATAAATCCTAGTAATTTTGCACTGGGTATGACTGGTATAATAGTGTTGTCTGAGGAAATTATAGCAAAAGCAGATTTTGTTACCTGAGCTAGGATTAAAAATAGTTGTCTTTTTTGTATCAAATAGAAGCTGAGAATGCTGCAGCCATATTTCTTTTGAAGAGAAAGGTTCCTAGGTAACTGATTAAATTGTGTGGATCTTAAAAGGATCCTTATGGGACTCCAATTTCAATAAGCAGAAAAGTAGAGTAGCTATTTTTTCCATTTAATACATTAGTTTCTAATGCTTAGGTAGCTGTTTAATCATGAGATGATGGATGTATAAATACCCATTTGCATCAACTTGTACAGGAATTTAGTATGAGGGACAGTGTGAAATGATCTAAATAGTTCCAGGAAGAGTACAAACAGTAGTTTTCCTTTATTCTTTTTATTATGTATGGTATTGAGAAACAACAGTAATGATGTGTCTGTATTGTGCCTGGAAAGAAGTTATACTGACACGGGGAATATAGATTAGTGTTTTGAAGATATTCTAGGGATTGTGATAGTACTTGAGTTTCAAGGACCTTGCATAGCAGAGGCAGGATTGAAAATGACCGATTGTTAAGTAATTCAGATTTGCCTTCCATATCTAAAAGTAGGATAAGGTCTGTTTCCATATAAGACAGATGTAAATTTCCTGAAAGGATAGGCCAGTGCACCAGCTACTTTTTTAATGTACTCTGTAGGAAGGCAGTCACCTGTAACTAATATACAGTTTTCTAGGTTGGCTACCTTTGAAGAAAACTACATTCCAACATGAGATACCCACTTAACAGCTTAATGTATGAATCAGAAAAATATTAATACATGTTCCAGTACAGTTATTAATAAGTAAACCTGGCTTCTATTTTCCTGTCACACTCACACAGACAGACACACACACACACACACACACACACACACACACACACACACACACACACACGCACACACACACAAATGTTAAATTAACGTAGTATATATTAGATTAGTTTCTGAAGGTGCAGTGAATATAACTAAAGGAAAGCACCACTGGACTTCATTATCTTAAGAACTAAACCCCTGTTTGCTGTCTACTAATTAGCTACCCGACTAGTCATTTGGTATAAGATGATTTTTTTTAGCTCTATCATCTATACATTCAGACAGAACCAAAGTCTGCAATTTCCTTCCATAAACCTTCCTTTTTGGTCCAAATCAAGGCAAGCCAGTCTTTTAATATGCAAGTTGTTTGTGCCCTTTTAGACATGTGACATACTATCTGAATCCATTGCCAACTGTTGTACATTACGGCCTTCCATAGTTTCACCTTTTAAAGTCACAACAGATGGATATGCATGCCCCTATTTATTTAAACAGTTATTGCTTCAGGGAAAGAATGATCATTATTTCAACAGACAATAAATACTAATTAAAACTTAATGCACATTTTCATGTTTACAAAGACCTGATTATATCAGGCCTAAAGAAATAGGCTGAAAAGCATCCAATTTAAAGAGTCTAATAAGCTATGCTAATAATGATACAAAATGATGTTTAGGTATTTTACTGAGAACAACAATTCTGGGAAGAATAAAATAAATATCAGAGATAAAGTGAATGCTGGAATAAAGAACAAACATATTAATCTTCAGGAAATAATAGACTGACAATTCTCACAGCCTGAAGACCATGCAATTTGCTTTAACTTTGTAATTATGTGCCCTCTTTATATTAAACGATTAATCTTATGCAGAAGGATAAAAAGGAAAGAAGACTTAATGACCTCCAGTGACACTAACTACAGTTTTGTGTTTAACAAATAAACATCCAGGCATTTAGATGGCAACATTTTAGTTAGGTGACATCTGTCCATTTGGAATGACACCAGAACCTAAATACTGGTCTTTTGTAAATTAATGCCCAAATGTGTCCTTTTCTTTGACATAGTACATACTGGCTGATATTCTGTGTTATAACATTATGCTTCTAAAACAGTAATAAGATAACAAGGTGCAAGTCATAGTTTGCTAATTAAATAAGAACTTCATTTATAATCTAGGATGCTAATTTTAGCATCAGCAGCAATAAAAGCATTTCACGTACTTGCTTTAACATAAAACTTTGTGTATTTTTTGAGGGAAAATGATAAGCCCACATCCAACTCTTTTACTTTAACCCTCCCCCAACACACACACACACATGAATACTCACTCAACAAGTAAGTGTGCCTTCAGTATAACCTTATAGGATGTCGGACTAAAATAGTAATCTGGGCGGCCATGGTGGTGCAGTGGTTAATGCTGCCACCTCACAGAAAGAGGCTCTCTGGTTCAATCCTTGGCTATGATGCCTTCTATGCGGAGTTTGCATGTCCTCCCTGTGGTCATGTGGGTTTCCTCCGGGTGCTCCGGTTTCCTCCCATATCCCAAAGACATGCTGTAGGTGGATTGGACACTCTAAATTGTCCCTAGGTGTGAGTGCATGTGTGTGTCCCTTCTGTGGAAGGTTGGGCATCAGGCTGGCAACTCGACACCGTAAAACTCCACTGCAAATTATAAGCAGACAGGTGATCCGCTGTGGTGAACCCTAACTGGGAAACACTGAAAGAAGAAGGAGAAGGACTACAATAATAATCCAGAGCTTAAATTTTGTATTGTCCATGAGGCAACCATTTATGGTTATGAATACAGAACATTTTCCAAAGCAGTTTATCATCATGGTTTTAAATATTTCTAGCCTCATTATATGCACTGTAATAATAGGTATATTGAAACCACAAATAATTATTACAATTATAAATCCACATCACAACAACCCAGTAAACCCAAACAGTATTAAAATAAATATATATCATTTCACTGCCAAAATGTTCACATTTCCACATTTACCTTCAAAACATAACAATGCACACTAGTTTATTATCTCTACAATCATATTTCCCATACATAAAATTCTTACAATTTCTGATATTGAACTCACAAAACTACCTCTCTGTGTAGGGGCAATTGAACAAAACTAGGGAACAGCAAAATCAACCTGCTGTATTATCAGTAAGTTAAACAACTGCATTAGCACAAGAAAGGACTAACAAGGACACATCTCAGCTGTAGAAGCATCTACAACAACATCAGAATGTTGAGCCTTTGTCTAAAACATAAAGCCCAGCATTCTAGCTACCTCTGAAACATGTGTTAAGCCACACATACAGGACTACAAATCTGGTCTGCCTGGCTACACCATATGCAGAATGAACAGAGGTAAACAAGGTGCTGTAAGTAATCTCTTACAAGTTCAAACCTCCTTACTTTTTGAAGTGCACCACAAACAATTGCCAACCATTTTTGGAATGGAAGTTCTAATGTTCAGCATTAGCAAAGGAAGCAGCAATCATGCATAATACAGAAAATACCCATAGTGGCTTAAGAGATAGCAGGAAGATTAGAAGGACGTGGGTTCTATTCCATCAACAGATTTTGGATTTATTTTCCAATAAATAAAGTGGGATATCCTTTTAATGACGGGATAACTTAATGTCCTATCTACCCAACATGGTGGCAACACAGATGGATGTAAAAGAAGTCTCATGATATTTTTTGAAAAGAGTAGGAATTCTTTATTGATGCCATCTTAAAATCTCTTATTTATAAATATTAAAACAATTTCATATGAACACATTTAAATATATCACCATAAAGTATCACTTTTTATGTCCTAACTCTTGCAACGGATAAGCAGGATTTTATTTTCTTCACCATCTCCTTTAATTTTCAATTGTTCTTTGGATAATAATTCCATATATCTTTGCTGCCAGAAAACTATAGCCATGTCATAAAAAAACCTATCCAGAAATAACGTTTCTTCTTTACTGACGTTACCATATTAACAATATACAGTCATACTAAAACACTTTGATGGTCCTTTCCAGCATTCCTTAACTATTTATACTCTTTATAAACGTGCACTATTGTTTCCTCAACGATACACCCATAGTCGACACTTGGCATTTCATCCTTTCTTTTCCAGAATTCCTTAACTATTTATACTCTTTATAAATATGCACTATTGTTTGCTCAATGATACACCCATAGTTGACACTTGGCATTTCTTCCTTTTACTTCAATTCCAGCTTTACATGAAGATTGCTCAAAGACAACCTACTAAGGAAATGTGACCATTCCTATTTTTCTCTTTCTCTGTCTATTATTTCAACATTTCCCTCTGTAACATCTGTCTGTTAGGCAGCTTTCTATCCATTTGATCATATAAGGGTACACTGACAGTTGTTACATGGAACTAATGATAGCAAAATGTGAAAAAAACATCAAAGGTCAAGTCAAAATAAAGAACCACAACTCCAATTCCAAAGGCTACGACCCTACTAACAGGATCATAAACATTCATTAGGTTTGTAAAAGTGGGCCTATTCATAGCAAAACCATGTTGGATATTATTATATTACTATCCTTCTGTGCTGTGACTTTTACCTGTCAGTGGAGTTATAACGATGTTAGACATAATGCATCCACTCTGTCATTTCCAGCATCTGTAACTCTTGACATCCAACCTTTTTGGTCAGAAATGGATTTATTTCATCTTTAACTACCATTCTAAATTGCTTCTGCTTATAACACATCTACCTTATCTCCCTTTTTTGTTTATATAGATCTCTCTTCTTCCACAAGGCCTCCATCTCCTGCCGTTCTAATGGACTTCCATATCACAGATCTATTTTCCCCATGATAGTAGTTACCTCTCTATCTTTTGTGCATCTTCCTCAGTTTCCTTGAATCCATCCCATCTGTAAACCTTTTCAAGCCTTTGCCATATTGTATCACATTTTTATTATTCCTTACACATGCCCGAATAGTAGATGATCGGAAAATCCTACCCTAAACCCATATTCGGTCTCTTCCAATAAGTCTGAAAACACCAAATAATCGTTATCTTTCCCAGGAGTCCCTGTTTGACAAAAACATTGTTTTATCCTTCCTGTGTGAAATCTTCTCCACTATGTAAACCCACCAAAATATTGACATTTTCTCCTGCTTTTCCTTTCTGCTTTGCTGTATTACAATTTACATCCACATAATGAAATCACAAATTACTTCACCTCATCAAATAAGTTGTGCACTTTTTTTAAATGTAGATTAGAATAAATAATCACCTTAAATGGACTCCCTTTCATCTAGAAAAAGTCATTCATCTCCAACCAGTTATTATAGACATCATATCTTTTATCCTTTAAATCTGCTTCTACCCAATACAGTAATCCCACAGCATTCATCCAGCTGCTGACTAAAACACCACGCATTTGCTGATGTCACTCTTGACACTGAAGTCACACTAATCAGAGAGGCGTATTCTTTGTTCTTAGCAAATAGTTTTCTTTGTGTTTTTTTCTCACTTTTCCTTTTTTCTTGCCCTCACTTTCACCACACTCACTTCTTCCATATTCAGTTGTATTAATTTCACCCGACCCTGAATAATCATCCTTTAAAACATATTTATTGGTTGAACCTATCTCACTGGCATTATAGTTTTAACATTTCATTTAAAGCAACAGTGATCACTACAGTCACTCTCTAGAGAATCATTATCACTTTTCTGCAAAATCTCAGAAACTTTTCCACCTCCACATCTAAAGTAAAATCAAGAAAACCCATAAAAAGCTAGGCATGTTATACAGAAACAAAAATGTTCTGAGCACACCCACAAAAATTACTCTAGCCAAAAGCTACCATCTGCCCTCTCCACTGTATGGAGCACCAATTCTAACAAATTTACAATACTCCATAAAAAACAAACTTCAAAGCTGGTATAACAAATTTGCCAAGTTTGCTACTAATTCATCCACCTTTACTCATCTCTGTAAAGTTCTGCATGCCCTTAGCTGACTGGAACACCTCCTCCACCTCTTCTTCATTCAGCTTATAACAATACATAAAATTATACACAAACCATTAGCCTGCTCAGCTCTTACCCCGTTCATCAACAAGTATTTTCCAAAAAGAACTCATAGATCAGAAGATAAATGAGTTCTTAACATAAATAAACTGAATAAATCCCCTGGACAAAGCCTATACTTGTACTCAGTAGCAAAAAAAAATGGAACTCCTTACCTCTACCCACCAGAACTATCTTCTAATCTACCCGCCTTTAAATGCTGTCTAAAAGAGTACCTTACAAAATCTTGGACCTGCTCCTGTGCCAATCCTGGCTGAACTTACTATGCTTCAGTCATCCCCTTCAATCTAGATCACACTTCATAATCCTGTCCAGCCTCCTACTCACTCCTTTTTTTTGTTTTACCACTACCTTACCTTACTTTATCCACTTCATCCCTGCAGACCTTTCCTCTTCCTCTTCCCTCGCTACTCACCTAAGCTATCTGAAGACACCCTACCCTGCACTCTTCTTATAATCTCCTTTTGTCTCCATCCTTCTTTCTTCTAGAACCAAAATATGAACACCATCTCTCATACTAAGACATCACTCAGTTCCATGTCACTGTCTGTAATCATGTAATCTCTAATATCTGACTAGAATTATCTCTGGTCTCATTTATCACATACTAATCTATGTAACAAACAATACAAATATTGAGTTTTTCCACACATATTTTCTCAAACTAATGTTATTGCTTTTCATTGCACTCTATTATGAAGCATATGTTGTATGTTTTTCTCATTACATTTTTTTAACTCTAATGTTTTGTAGTGTAACATGATATTTTGTGATTTAAAATACCTGTACTTGATTTTTAAATAATTGTCTTTGTGGAGCTTTTCTCCCGGGCCTCCACTGAAAATGGGCATGTTCTGGCACAGTCAGACTTTCCTGGTAAACATGGGAAATAAATTACTACATAAATTTTAACTTTGATTTTTGCACAAAAGTTTATTTGCTTGTTGAGTGTCTATATAGACACTCCATAACATTAAGCCATCCATTTTTGAAATGTCCTCCTTTTCTAAGCTTATTTTTAACCATTCAGTCCCTTTTACTATCTCTTTCCCTACATTTTATAAACTTTTATTTAATACATTCATTATCTTCCAAGGAACATCCACCTCTTTCACATGAAAATAAGACACCAAGTCAGCTGCTAATCCCACTGTTTCAAAAGTTTTATCCAAAGAAAAGGCTGTCTTGATGTGAATGTCCTGGACTGAAAATCCACTGGCCATGCTGCATAATACCATACAGAATGCCTGACCATTCTGCTCTCAGTCCTTGTTCTTTCATGAACCAGTAAACTTTTTTAAATGTCATCTTTGTTGCCCATGGCTGTCTCCATTGAACAACATCTACATATGTTTTATAAAACCTAACAAGCACAGCTTTCAACATCGTATATATTCCTGTCACTTCCCCACCTTCTGTCTCGAGCACACCTGCTGCTTTTCTGGCTCTATAAGCTCTTCCTTCAAAACAGCCATCATTTGTCTCCAGGAGCAAATATTTCCATCAAACCTCCCTACAAAACTGTCAAGCTTTCATTTGCCTCAGGCTTGCCTACTATACAAGCTGCACATTCGGTGGTTATCTAGTATGCAGTTCTGTGATTACAGTGCCCTTCTGTTGTTATGACTGCAACAAAACAGAATCATTTCCTTCACACTTCCATAATTACTTCATCGCTCACTATCAGACACCCTATCTGCCATGTTGGCAATTACCAGCTCCATATTGTCCCTATTGCCACATTGAGAAGAGAGTTGGGGGAATTTCCCCAGTGCTTTAGACAAATGTACCTAGTCATAGCAATGTCACTTTGGGGCTCACCTATAAATAAACACCATACTTAATGCAACTGATCCAGTTAACAAAACATAAATAAATAGCATGCAGCTTCATGTAGGTTTCCTGTACTTCAGTGTAGAGAAACAGAAGAAATTATTTCCAGAAGTTCATGTCTTGGTGAGTACTTTCACATGGTAGATCCAGTTTTTACAAAATATCACCTAGACAGCACTGCATTTTATATAGCATATATCATGGTAAGTGGTAGGTTAAAAATGAAAAAAGTCAACTGGGTGCACAAGTCCTGGGACCTGGACTAGAAAAAATGTAGTCTATAATCCTTAAGATACAGAAGTATTCCTAAAGTGGGGTTAGGACAGGCAAGAAGTCCAGACTTTCCAAATCTGCATTCAACAGCTCCATGAAAAACATTGGTCCAATTGGAAAACAAAGCAATAGAGGAAGTAAGAAAACATAAAGAAAAAATGGAGTTTTTTGAAAGTTATAAAAAAGAAACATGGACATGGGAAAGAAAAAGAGATATGATCCGATGTAATATTTATTCACAGAAGAAAGCCAAATTAATCAATACAAAAAGCAGCTCCAAAGATATTTGAAGAGAAACACAGGCAGAGACGCACAGATATGGAAAATTTCACAATACAAAAAATAAGAACACAATGGCAGAACAGAGGATTATTAAGGCAGAAGTGAAACAAATAGAAAGTGAAGTGATGAAATACCTGCAAATTGAAGGATTTAGTGTAGAAAGTCCATCACAGGTAACGTCACAGCATGAAGGAATACTAGTCTCCAAATTAATGATAAACAGTTGGAGTGGGAAACATCTGAAAAAGAATATGTATATGGAAAAGAAAAAGAAATCTGATATGGTGCATTATTTATACAAAGGAAAATTCAAAACTAAACAATAAAAAAGAGGCAGCACCAATGATATTTAAAGAGAAATACAGGTAAAGGTACTCACTGTACAAAAAATAAGAAAACAAAAGGGAAAAGTAGAAAACAGAATTAGTAATAAACAAGTTAAAGAAACAGAAACTGAAATTATGCATGACCTGTTAAGTGAAGGATTTAGAGTAGAAAAATCCAGCTCAGGTAATATCACAGCACAATGGGACAATGAGTCCCCAAACTATGAAGAAGCAGGTGCAATGGGAAACATTTGATGACTTATCACACGATGATGTTCTGGAGTCTTTAGTTAGGAAACCAGTACAAAAGTACAGTTTGTGTTGCCAGCAAGGGATTGAGCAGAAAACAGTAGCAATTCTGACATAAGCAATGCTGTGGAGTGTTGGACCAATGAATTCCCATGTGAAGGAGCTGCAGGTAACATAGGATGCAGCTGAAGATGATATGTCATAAGATGTTGTTCTGGAACTTTTTCCAGCAGGAAACAGAGAGCAATGAATGTATAGAAGAAAATGATCTAAAGAAAGACTTGCTTGATTTAATAGCAAGGGATAAACATATTAAGATAAATGAAAGGAACAGATTACAGAAAGTAAATAAGACCCAAAATGTTAGGAAGTCTTATAAAACAGATGAACAGAGTAATCAACATGATTAAGAGAAAAATGTATGATATAACATAAACCAAACAGGATATATTACTATACAGCTAAATTAATAACAGATACAATTTTACGACAGATGCATAGAGCAAAAAGGGAGAGAAGGGAAAAATGCACTGCAATCATGGAAGCATCGAACAGAGAAAACTAGAAAAATAGTCATGGTAAAAGCAAAGCTCTGTATCAGAACAGACCAGGATCTGCCATACACTATTGCAAATAGTAAACTAAAGATTTCAGAGTAAGTGAAAAAAACTAGGAAAAAATGCAGATAAATATAAAGAAAAACTACAAAATAAGCAATAATTGATGGCCCAAAAAGTTGTATAGAAAACTAGGAAATAAAGCAAAATGAGTAGACATTAAAAAAAAGAAGAAATAGACACATTTTGGAGAAATATTTATGAAGACCATGGGGAACATAACAAAGATGTTAAATGGATAGAACAATTAAAAAAAAAACAATAAGGAGTTCAAATGTACATGGTATGAAATTGGATGCACAGAAATTTTAAACAAAATTAAAAAAAAACACCTAAATGTAAAATCCCAGGCTCAGATGCAGTACCTAACTTCTTGCTGAAAGTATTAACACAAAGATTTAACACTGAGTAAGAATTATTTATATACACATCCTGAACAAACATCAACCTGGTTAACAAAAAGAAAAATGTATCCGCCTTAAGAGTGAACCTGCAAATCATCCTAAAATGTATAGACCAAAAATTTGTCATCTGACAGTGTACAAACTATTTACTGGAATTGATGCAGAGAGTTTATAGAAGACTCAGTCATAGCAATAGAACTAAAGGATAACAAAGTCTTATGGAACAGAGGATCATTTGTTTCTAAATAAAGCCATAATAGAGATTTGTAAAAAGGGCAATAATCAATGTATGTCATGGGTAGATTACAAAAAAAAAAAAAAAACATTTGACAGCATCCCACATTCATGGATAAAGGAATGTATTTAGGATTTATAAGATTGATGCTAGATGCCAAATTGATAAATTACATAACAGTGACCATGAAATGCTTGAAATGGCTTTGCAATTAAACCATGACAAAGGGTAAATTAAATCACAGATGGAGATTCCAGGCTGATTCTTAGTCACCAATGTTTTGTTTTTAAGCTTGTTATTTAACAGATTAGGCTTGATTATAATTTTGCTCCCAGAAAACAAACTTACTTCAAGTCTGCTTGTCTACTTTCTGTGGATGACTTAAAACTATATAAATAATCAGATTAGGAGTTGAAAGCACAACTGCAGGTGGTTAAAACTTTCTCAGATGATATAAGAATGATATTTGGTCATGAGAAATGTGCAAAAGCAATGTTTAAAGATGATAAATTGCACTACAAAGAAAATATCAATCTGGGCAGGAATATGAAATAAAGGAACTTGAGCAAGAATGAGTGTACAGTTATTTAGGAATTTTGATGAAGGACTGGCAATAAAACATAAACAAATGTAAATAAAAGTCAGTAAGTAAGGAATACTTCAGAAGACTAAAACTAGGATTGAAAGCAGTCTTAACATCTTGGAATGAAGTCAAGTTATAAACCAGTTTGTTCTTCCTCTTCTAACTTACAGTTTTGGGATAGTTGACTAGTACTAAGAAGTAATGGATCAGTTGGACAGAAAAACAAGAAAAATGCTTCACACTTATTAGATGGTATATAAAAATCAGTGTATACCAAGATTATTATTTATTTATTTATTTATTTGCAGTTGGTTTACCAGGATAGTCCATTGGGCCTAGAAGAACCCATTTTCAATGAGGTCCTGGGGAGAAAAGCTCCAAAAACAAAACAATAATTACAAACAAAACAATAATTACAAACAAAATTACAATCAAAGCTCTTGTTACAGTATGTACAAAAATACTAGTAGAAACATTGCATATAAACATACAGTTTCTAAAGCAAAAATGACAATGAAAGTTTTGGTTATACTAATTATAGACAAAATATTTCATTTAACAGAGACAATTTCTGCGATAAACAATGTGATCATTATAAATCTAGAGTAGTTTATGCATGAATTGATTCCTGCCAAAACCATGTATGGTTAGTATGTTGATGTTCATGATAGATTTCACACTGAAGGAGTATGGGCCTCCTCAAAATTGATTACATGTCATGGGACTGCATACATATCTGCTGACCTCATTAGATCCAAACATAGAGAAAGTTTTATTTATTTATTTTATTTATTGACATTTGTTTAACAGGGTTTGTCCAACTGGGTTTGTGGCCCATTTTCAGTGGAGACCCGAGGAGAAAAGCTCCAGTAGTACATTTTAAACAAGTACAATTTTAAACAATATTGATATAATAGCAGTTATAGCAAACAGATTCACATATGTTGGGTTACATGCATAAAGTTAAAGTTGCATTAAAAAGAAGCTAAGCAACAATTTTACATTGATATAGTTCAATAGGTCAACAATACATTTTTTTGTTTATATAAAATTATGCAAATGCATAGTAGACACATTGGAGAGAGAGGTGTAATGAGGTACTAAGTATGGTCATTTTGAGGGTACATAAAGGGAAGGAAAACTAAGTAGGGTCATGGCAAGAGCAGGTTCTGGAATTGAGAAAATAAGCTTTTAGTTCAGTTTTAAAGTGTGAGGTGTGGGAGATTGAACATAAGTCAAGGGGAAGCTTGTTCCAAGCATGGGCAGAGTGTTTGTAGAGTAGTTTGCCTACTGACTTTTTTGGGTGGTAGATATCAAGTAATTGTTGGTTAGAAGTACGGAGGGTCCGGGATGGGATGTAGATGGAGACTAAAGAAGATAGAGTTGGACAGAAGGAGGGTTTATAAAGAATAGAGTGTAGCATATGAAATTGATAAGATAGCAGAAATTGGGGAAGTTCAAGCCTTTTTCTAACACTCTAACACTGAGTAACTGCATCTAAGAACTGTTTAGTGGATTATCTAGGTCGCTGTCCTATTATTAAAAGGAACATAGCTGTCTTTTCTTCCACTGAAGACCGAGTACTTTCCAAAGGATTATGTAGACCGCGTATGCTCTGGTTACTCAGTCTACACAAGCTAAAGAGGATGCGACACTGAACTAATCTCATGAACGCCATTTTGTTTAGTAGCTCTGCTTGCTAGCCTCTATTTGTATGAGTTACCGGACTTAAAGTTAGACTTTAAAGTTGTATAAGGACTCCTTGGGCCAACTCGCTATTAAAGCTGAGTGTTTCACTCTCTAACAGGTTGCGGTACTTACATTAACATGGATAAACCGCGTTAGAGATTTGCTCTGTGATATGGTCCACAATTATGTATGATAAATGGAGCGCTATATCTACATTTACTCCCTTAACAAGAACGCTGAACTTTTTGTTTAGCACTCATGCGTTTTTGGCCTTAGTTTAACAATTATACGAACATAAGTGCTCTTTCCTTAACAAAAGAGCTCTAGCAGTAATTAGTGCACAAACATTTTAAGCGGTTTTTCAGTGAACACGCACACAAGCAGCTAGCTTCCCTCTTTCAATACTGGGCTTCTATAACCTGCACCATGCAATGAAAGGTCACCTAATGTATTTCTGCTACTTCATTATTCTAGCGGATGTGTAGAGTTGTTGTAAGCTGAATGCTAGTCTTATGGTCGCTTAGTGTATTCTTCTACTGCTTTCATTTATAGAACGTTTAGAGTTGTTGTTAAGGTGAATGTTGGACCATTGGTCATTTTGTACTCTTCAATCTGCTTATTTTAGCTGACCTGTATAGATATTAAAAAGTGGAATAGTTGAACTCACTGTTTTAAAATCTCACTAGTAAGTGCATCTACCTTGTACATGCACCAAACTAATAAGCATATTAAGTTAAATAACATATGTTTTCCTGTCAAATGTGATTTTTAAATGCATTATCCTTACTAGTAATTTGCTTATAGTGTGTGTTTTGTCCTACTGCTTACATCACCACTTTTTCTTCTCCCTTTCTGTACCCAGCACTACAACCAACTGACCTGTACTAGGTCTTGGGTTACCTACCCTGTAGAGGACTGCTGCCTCTTCCCCAAGCTAAGGAACATTGCCAAACCTTTTTGGGCCTCTTTCCCCTAAAGGACACGAGAAAGTATGTTTTATACTGACTGTTACCTAAAGGTGCATCTTGTAAAACCCATAGCCAGGACAGCCAGCAGCCAAACCCTTCCCCCTCCCAACCAACAGAGTATCCACTCTTAAAGCCTCCTTTTACAACTCCTGTGTTAACCTACCTCCATATTTTAGAGCTGCAAGCCCTGCGAGTAGCTTCGGTTGCAGTACAATCTTTGCCCACTAGGTGGCTCCCTCTTCCCAGGTCTTTTTCCCCTTGCAAACTTTTCTCCATTGTACAAATTTCTCTCAAACAACCATTATACTTTATATTTTGCTATTTGATAGACCCATTCCTACCCCACTTCTTCCATATACTTCTCAACTGCACAACGTATTATCTCCTTTAAAACTTACCCTAACAATCAGCACTCCACTGATTGTTTTCCCTGCATTTTGTTCTTCTTTGGTTCTTCCCGCTCTATTCGCCCTTCGGACTCACTCCACTCCCATACCCTGCCCCCAATTTCCACCCGCCCACACTAGTCCTAAACGTATATTACCCTAACCACTCCCTTGCTTAATTGGCCACTCCTACTAAACACTTTCATCCTATCACAACTCATCTCCTACACACCCATCCCCCCTATTCCCAGTTCTCCTACACTCAAACTCCTCTATCACCGCTCCCATATTTCTCTTAAGTTTACCTACTACCGTAGCCACCATGTATCCACCAACTCCCTCCTCATCCCCAAAACTGAAACCTTTGTACTACCTCATACCCCCACTCATAATACTTTATCTCCTCACTGCCTATGAATTCCACTACCTGCCTAATTCTCAACACTCTACATCAAGTACAACCATCTACATCCTAACACCACCCCTCCTTCAATACAACCCCACCTCCACACCTACAGCACCACTCCAAAACCTCTCCATCCTATACTACCTACATGCTTAAACCCAAGGACTAAGAGCTATTACCAACTCCTACTAAAGTTCACCAAACTCATATAAAGTTTACTTAACCTCATAGCTGACGGTGACATCCATCCTAACCCTGGCCCAAGCTCACCAACTACCACTAACCCCATAGATAGAACTCCTACCAACATAATAAGCTCACATAATGCCCCTAAATCATTTCTAGTTTGTCACCTAAATATCAGAAGTATAAATAATAAACTGCACTACCTGCATGCACTCCTAGATATACACACCACATTCCTAGCCATCTTAGACAGGTATGCTCCCACATGTAGAATCAGAACCAAAAACAAAATAGTGCCATGGTTAGCCAATACTACTAGACAAAGACTTACTACTATTAATAGAGCATGGACCTCATGGAGAGCCACCAAATCCCCACAAGCCCACATAACATTCAAACCAATAAGAAATGAAGCTAAAAGATCTATTGTGTTAGACAAGCAAAACTGCTATTTCAATTTACAGCAAAAGCACCAAAATCAGCCACAAAGATTCTGGTCAAATCTGAATAAGCTGCTCCACCCAGGTAAATATTCTACCCCCACCCCCTCATCTACCTTACAACTACCCCCTGAATCGGTAGCAAATACCTTTAACACTTTTTTCACTGAAACCATCAAGTCCCTAGCAAATAATCTATCTCCCTCCTCTTCTTGTACAATCTCACCTACTCATATGAACCCCCCACCCTTAAAATTTGAGCCTATCCCCACAGACTATATCAAATCTTTACTTAAGAAGTTAAAACCTATCACCCTTGCAGCCAACCTACTTCCTGCAGAATTCCTACAAAAGGCCACTAAAGTAATAGCTTACCCTATCTCCATCTTAATCAATCGTACTATCCAAGAATCCTACATCCCCTCCATTTGGAAAATCGCTCACATTCTTCCACTTCATAAAGGAGGTAACTCCATGGAACTCTCTAATTACAGACCTATCGCCATACTATCTCCCTTAGCCAAAATAATGGAGGAATGCATACAGAAGCAACTATTAGCCCACCTTACTCACAATTATCTCCTAGCCTCATCCCAGCATGGTTTCAGACCAGCCCACAGTACAGCCACTGCCCTTCTCTCCTTCTCTCACACAATAAATCACAACTGTAATCAAAACCTGCTCTCCTCTGCCCTCTTCCTCGATCTATCAAAAGCATTTGACATGGAAAATCACAACTTACTCTTAGACTCTCTCAAATCACTGTCCATAGATATCCCAGTATGTAACTGGTTCCACTCATACCTGAATGGTCGACAACAAGCTGTCTTGTGGAAAGATAATCTATTCCCCCTTCTACCTTTCACCATTAGAGTACCCCAAGGTTCTATTCTGGGTCCCCTTCTTTTCTCTATATTCATCAATGATCTGCTCAAAGTTATACCACAGGCAACTTCCATACAGTATGCAGATGATTCTGCACTAATCTGCACTGCCTCTACTCCCACAGAATTACAATCCCCAACCCAGACTACCTTCAACAAAGTAGAGAACTGGCTTAATAATCATCTTCTCCTATTGAACCCAAACAAAACCAAACTACTACTTTTCTCCCCCACCCGTAAGCTAACACCACCAATAATTACAGTCTCTTCTAACAATGTCACCGTAATTTCTCCTGAACCAAACACTAAACTACTAGGTATAATCATTGATAACAATCTGAATTATAATGCCCATATAGACAAAACCATAAAAACAGTAATTAAAAAATAGGTCCCATGTATAGGATAAAAAAATTTCTAATCCCAACTGCCAGAACCGCTGTAGCTCACACACATCTTCTCTCTTCTCTTCTCTATGCCTCACCCATCCTCACTAATCTATCTAAATCAAACCTTAACAAAATCACCAGTTGCTATAACAATATAGCAAGATTTGCCACAGGCTCCACATGCAGAACCCACCATTGTCATAATCTTCACAAATTAGGCTGGCTAGAACTACCCAATCAGATATACTATAACCAACTCATAGTTATTCATAAAATCCTCTACCAACCTACCAGTACCCTTGTTCTGACTAATATTATTACCCCCTATAGCAACCTAAAATCCCTCCGCTCATCCAACAAAATGCTAGTACAAGCCACCAAAACCAACAACTCAGCTGGAGATTCATTGTTTTCCAACTCTGCTGGAAAACAATGGAATTCCCTTCCTCCAGAAGTAACCACTAAAATGGAACTCCCTTCCTCCTGAACTAATCACTAACAGCTCCTTGCCTCAATTCAAAATATCTCTAAAGACACACATGCACAGACTCTGGCTATGTCCATGTCTAAACCCTGACTAAACTATACAAAAATGAGACTGAGGTAGACAAAAAATAGTCGTGCTCATATCTAAACCCCAACTAACCCAAAAACACACCAATAAACTATTAAACCAAACTTAGCTCACAAATGTGATTACCCTTTTCTCCCTCTATAACTTACTATTCTGCCCACACTAATTAAAATCCTTCCAACCTAAATTACCTTCTCTATTTCATCTTCCTTACATTCTAACTGAAAATGCTTATCTTACAGACACACCTCTCTTAAAAGATTGTTTTCTCTGTATATTTACTGCTTCAGCAACAATGTTTTTTTATTTCCTATCTATATGTAACCTTTATATGACTTTTGTCTTTGACCTATTGTTAACTTTCTAGAGATATTTGTAGCCTGCATTTTTTAAGTGTTACTAAAGTTTTGTAAATAGATTTATTGTTAAATTTTAGATATCTAGTGACCTACATTTTTATTGTTACTAAATTTTTCGTAACGTGGAGCTTTTCTCCCCGGGCCTCCACTGAAAATGGATATGTAGCCACTCGGACTTTCCCAGTTAACAAATGTAAAATAAAATAAATAAATAAATAAATTGAAAAGTGTTTAAAGAAATGCAGTGATGTGAGTTGCATGGGGAGTTAGTAATGAATCTGGCTATTTTATGGTAAGTCTGTTGGAGTTTGTTTAGAGTGGAGGCCTGGATATTGGTAAGAACTGGGGCGGCGTATAAGAGGGAGGGGCGGAGGAAGGCCTGGCCAGGGTAAGTCTAGATTCAGGGGTTAGGAATTTTTTGTTCTGATATAGCAGACCTAGTTTCTGGTTTGTTTTTTTTATACATTGGAGTATGTGTAGGTTGAGCTTTAGTTTGTCACCGATAATGACCCCTAGGAGTTTTGTGTGGGTGTCAGGTTGGATAGCTGTATTGTTAGAAGATGTAATAAAAAAGGAGGTTTTGTGATGAGAAAGAGAACGGGGAAGGAAAAGTAGGAGTTTGGTCTTTTTGGGATTTAGGATCAATAGGTTGTGAGACAGCCATTGTTCAGTAGATAGTAGGGCATGTTGGGTCAGGGAGTGCAGTTCAGGAATGTTATTTGAGATAGATATAAGTGCGGAGTCATCGGCATACTAAATAAGGGAGGATTCCTTGCATGAGGTATAAAGATCATTGGTGAAGATGTTAAACAAATGTGGTCCCAAGATGGAGCCTTGGGGAACACCAGTGGAGATGGGAAGGAAAGGTGAGGAGGATGAGAGCCATTTTACAGATTGTTCCCTGCTAGATAGGTAACTATTAAACCAGGCAAGTGTGGAGGGGGATAGATATTTTTTAAAATATTAAGAGGGAGAGTCTAAGATGACCTCTTTGCTTAGTTTAGTGGAAGCATTCTGCTGAAATCAAACCAGACAAGACAAAACTCAGATAACTGAATCTGACAAAAACAAAAGAAACAATATAATGGAACAATCAGATGAGAAGGAACGAAATGTGGAAAACCCATAATTAATGTGGCACGTATAGACATCCCCTGGAACAACCTCATGTTGATTAGGATTTGATGCAGGAATGGTAAAGTTGAAAGCAAAGGATGAAGGGTTAATAATGGCAACACAGGATAGTGGGCTATGTGCATGCTAGTTTACAAAGTCCATTGAACATGTGGGAGAAAGAGATACATGTAGGTTCTGTAAAACATAATTGGAAACATTCATGCACCTTGTTGCTGGATGCGATTTACACATGGTAGAGGGCTTGCACACTGAAAGGCACAATAATGTAGCGAGGTTGTTGCATTGTGGGTTGTGCAAACATTACAATGTAGAAGGAGCTGAAAAGCATTGGAAACATGTACCACAAAGCTTTATAGAGGATGACAACATGCATATCACATGGAATCACCCATTACCAACAGTTTAACAAATACATGAGGCAACCAGATAAAAGTAGCATTGATCATTGAAATTGCTAGAACTAGTGATTAAAGTGTCTCATGTACAGAGACACATAATGAGAGAGATGTCTGAAGCATTTGTACTTGGGCCTCCACTGAAAATGGGCTCTGTCCCAGTCTGACTTTCCTTGTAAACAAATGTTAAATAAATAAAATATCAAGATTTGCAGGCAGAAATTATAGCAATGTGGAAGATAGATACCCATTCATTCCCAATATTAGTAAGAGCAATGGGTCTAATAAAAATGAATCTACATTCATATAAATTGCAGACATCAGTTCTATTCCTGTCATGGTATTAGAAACCCAAAAGATTTGTTGAAATTAAATTGAGAAGAAACACTACAGTGGGTCAGTGATTCATATACCAGAGAAGTAATCATAGCTGGAGACTTCAATATTCTATGAGCTCATCAGAAGTATGAAAAGCAGTGTGCTCATTTTAACAGTGTGATACGTTCTGATCCCAAGGGTATAGACAATATATCAGGAGAGAAATATAATGTTAGTTTTATCCCCTCCTTCCCACATACTATCATGCCCACTGTCTCCAATAATGTACTTACCCTGAAATCACCTTGGACCAAATCTTCCAGTTCCTCCCCAATGCTAAAAATAATAGCCCAGAATATACACAGCATGAAAAAAAAACACTTTCCTTTTAAATAAATAAGACTTCACCATAAAAATAATACTTCCTTGGAATCAGACAGCATATTTCCATCAGTGCCAAATGCACAGTATCGTATTCAAGTTTCTACTTAAACTGTTCCACCTCAGTCTATCCACAGTGTTTGTTCTTGATGCCTGGAAAACATCCACCATGATTCCTCTACACAAGCGTGGCCCCTCTACAGACCCAGGTAATTACAGACATATCAGCCTCACCAGCCTTTTATACAGTGTCATGGAATGTATCATAGCAGAACTCATTTCTGCAGGCAAAGACAATTTAACTGATCTAGACCCAATCAGTATGGTTTTGTGAAAGAAAGGCCTTGTATCCTGCACCTAGCAACCTTTTTTAAAAAGATTAGATAGGCTGTGGTGTTGACCATATTCACTCACTGCTTATTGTTTCCCTGACATGACCACGGCTTTTGATATTACCCTCCATAGCTGGTATTATTGAAAAATTAGACAAATATAATGTAACCACATTGTTCACTGGCTTTTAAATTGGCTATCCAACATATCCCAAATTACTGGTATACTCTGATTGTTAAACATAACTAGTGTAGTACCACAGGGATTAGTGCTGGAACCTCTTCTATTGTGCATTTATTTTGCATTCGTCTATGGCAATATCCAGATGTGTGGTTGGCCAAGTTTGCTGTTCACCACAAGCTGAATTTTGCCATCTACTAAGTCACTTTTATAAATAGTTATAGCAAGAGCTGGAATATTTACATACCTGGTGCACTGATATGGTATTAGACTTAATGCAAAAATATGTAATATAGTAGCATTTGTCAATAATCTGCATCTACTTTATTATAATTGGTGGTTGTTATCAGGCAGGTACAGTCTTGAGACCTTGGTATTTACATGGACAGTTCTCATTTGATCATTATGTTTCTGCCTTAATCAATAAATCCTATTAATCTTAAGTTAATTTACCAGGGAATGTTTCCATAATCCATAGTGGTCATCCAATTCCTGTACTTTTCTTTTATCAGACCCATCATCAAATACAATGATCCCTTTGGTATGTACAAATCTAAATACAGTGCTCAACTAGAAAGATGCCAAAGATCTATATCCAGGAAAAATATAGGCCTTAAATCCTTCAACTATCAGGATAAATTAAAAGAACTCTGCTTATATTTAACAGCCTATCATCTGCCCCAAGGTGACCTGTGTCTTACCATTCAAGACATGAAAGATGCAGACCCATTTGACCTAATTTCTTCACAAAACCAGTGGGCATGCAAATGCCTGTAGTAGGAACCTAAATCTACACGAACAAATAAGCATGACTTGCTACAGCTATCAACACCTAACTCAATTTATTCCCAGACTGTGGAATGAGATATCACTATAGGTCAAAGAAAGTATTTCTTTGTCTGCCTTTTAGGGTAGTCATGATAATTAGACTGTACCTCTCAACCTCTTAGTCTGAAAATTTTGGGAAAAGCCAAAACTAATAGGGAACAAAGACCCAGAAATAAGGACAATTTTTAAAAATCACTCTTAGAAACTTAGAAAGTTGCTAGAATAACAGGTTTTGCTTTAGAAAGTATTCTCGTTTCTTAATTATTTTATTTTAATAACAAAGAACAATCAAAGTAAAATAAAACAAACAAGTAACTATTTGCATATGCCCACAGCTGTGTACAATATCAATGTAATACAAATTAACAACAGTTAATATTTTTCAAGCAAATCTTTAAGTTTTAGCCCAGACTTAAAGGAATGAATAATATTAGAAGTGCTCACCCTAATCATATGCAACTCACTACTACATGCATTTGTTGCCATAATAATGGGAATTTGGCATAATGTTTAAGGTTTTTACCTTATAAACACAGGGTGCAGGGTTTGATTTTCACATGGGGTAAAGGCTAGGCTCAAAATGGTCCAGTAGGGCAGTTAGCCTAGTACTAGCCTATGAACCTACTAAGGAATTCAGTACAAAGGGGTAGTAGTTTTACCCTTCCAATTTTTGGTTATTATTTTCCTTGTTATTGCTAGTATAGACCAAAGGAGAGGTAGTTGAATCCTTGGAATTATTTCAGGGATTGGAGCATTATAGAATGTATTTTCTGAAGGATATGAAATCTGAAACTCAAATGGCTATTATTTAGTGACTTCAATACTCAACGATTTGCCAGACAACAACACATTGTATGATGAAGAAACCAAAAATATGAAGTAAAAATCTGGACAGTTGAGAGGTATGGGTAGATATAATTTTTCACCAGGGTTATCATGTATAATCCTGCTTGATATGGGAGGTGAGAGCTATTTAAGTGTTCATAAGGTGGCAAAAAGTGTGTCTACTTAAAGTTGCATCAGGCTAGCCCATATGACTGCTTGCCTAGTATTGCTTCTATACTGCCAACACCATATTAACACTAATCATTTTGTGTGAGTTTGCATATGTGGAGAAGCTACTGCTACAATCAGATTTTTGAGTTTTCCGGATGATATTGATTTCTCCTTTTGTGCCACATCATGCAATTAAACACAACAGAGGCACACAGTACAGCATATTCCACAGCAGTTAATGTCTCATGCGTGACTCTTTGATATGACCTTTAAATATAACTGTTCTAGAAATATAACACCGAATTGTAAATAAATGAAGAAGCACCCTATTTGTATAGGGAGGGTATTTGTGACATGGAAGATTCTATGACAGCACTTAGTTTGCAGGTGTCTGCAAAAATGGTTAGCTCAAGGCTCTTGACATTGGCCTTGACTTCAGAGAAGTAGATGCCAAAAGGAAGTTCCAGCACTGAGCCTTGAGGGACTCTGCTAGTAAGTGGCATTTTTGTGGAGGTAAGCTCCCCTATCTTAATTGCTTGGGACCTATGTGTGCACCAGCTGGTTATCCAACAGATGACATAAGAATGTATACCTAATTTCATGAGTTTGTCTACAATGCCTGAGTGGGGTAGTGTACCAAAGACTTTAGCCTGAAGCAAACCCTGTATTCATCCATTAAAACAAATTTAAGCTCATGAATCTTTTGAAAGCTCATCGTGTATATGTTAGTAACACTGTTTCTTTGACACATTCCTCTCTGGGTCCTGCAGCATTGTACTTTTATAAACAAAAAAATCTACTTATTCTGTTTACCAGTTAGGCAGTAATCAGAAAACCAATGGCAGATTCTAATGTAAAATCTGAAAAACTGGTATTTTAACAAACATTGCCAGTCGCACAACATACTATATTGGAATGCCATAAAGTGAGTTTTATAAAAGAATCTATTAAAATATATGGAGAGAGAGATACTATATTTATAATATAAATTAAATTTATGTATAATATTTTTCTTCACATTCACTGACTGTCAAAGAGAAGATATTTTCTAGGCATGTCCTTCATTTCTGCTCAGAAAGAGATGTCATATTTGTAACCCTTTTAATAAGCTGAATGAATATAACCCTTTTCATAAGCTGAATGTCAAATGTCAAAAAGCTTCTTCAAAGAGTTTGCCACTAGTAAATCTACAATCAAAAGCCCTCTTCCCTACCCAAATATCCAAACTATGCTTGAATTGGGACAATGTCTTCTTCCTCTTTATTGTAGTTGAAGACATAGTTCACCATTACCAGCCTGACAATTACATGACTTACCCAGTAAGTTAGATGTATAAGAAGCAGCATTAACCAACAAATCATTTCTATATTTCTGTAGATGCCCATCCTTGATAGTTCCAGCAGTTAGCACCAGACAATTCATTATAAACACGTTTATGGATCATTTTCAGTTCTCCCCTTATAAGCCTATAACACAAGATACAAAGAGATAGTTTCCAACTTGTTAATGTAGTCTTGCCCTTCCATACCTTTTATTTGTCTTGAGAAAAATGTTGAACCCTCTGCATTTGTGTACAAGTGTCAGAACAAACTACATCCTCATAGTCCATAATAGGGCAGACAATAGTTTTATAAACAGTCACTAAAACCATAACATCTCTCCTTAAAATGGTTTTTAATATGTTACTCATTTCATACTAACATCATCATATTTTTACCCAGTAAGTTAGTCCCAAAATTAAACCTCTCTTCATTATTAGCACCCAAGTACTTAATTACATTAACTTCCTCTGAAATTGTATCTTTCATAGCGTAAGAATTGCAGGGATTTTATTTACACCAAAATGTATAACTTTAGTTTATTTTTTTCTTTTAACATTAAATTCTATAACATTTTCTGTTGCCCATCTACCAAGTATGTCTAGAATGGCTTAGGTACATTAAAACTGATCCAAGTATTGAGTCATCAGCATTTTTACAAACCTAAACATTAGCTGCCATGGTGAAATTAAGCATAAAACTACTAGACAGCACTGGACCTAGCACTGAACCCTTTAGAGCACTGCAGCTAATCTCTTTTTCCTTTAAAATAATATTCTCAATATTAACCCAACAACTCTTTTACATAACCAATTCCTTACCCATCTCATCACAGAATATTAACTTTATACTTAGTAATGCCAGAATTCTCACATATTGAACAAAGTCGTAAGCCTTACTTAAATCATAGGAAAATAGAAACATGTACCAGATCAGCATCTATTGGTTCCCATATATTATGATAAGAAGATAATTATCTAGTTACACATGACTACTCCTTAACAAAACCATGTTGGTACATATAATAGGATCAATAATATATATTGTTTCATAATTCTTTCAGAAAATTTCCCCAAATGCAAGTTAAAGTAATAGGCTTAAGATTCCCTTCATCTGTTGAAGCTCCACCTTTAGGAAATGGAATCACTTGAACATCCTTCCAAACAACAGGAACATAACCAATATTAAGTGAATTTTGAAACAAATACAATAAATGTGGAGTAATACTGTCAGTTATATTAACTAAAAATAACCATTCATTTTATCTGGATCGACCACAGTTTTGTTTTGTCATTGTCTTCTCAGCTTGATTACATATCAATATATGGCCTACATCACTCAAGGCCAATTTACTCTCAATATAATTTTTCCTCTCAAAGCTGGAGTAAAACATTTTATCTAAACAAAAAAAACCTTCAGTAATACATTTGGATCACTAATCCATCAACCTTTAAGTACACACTTTATAAAAGTCTGTCATCATTTTCAATAAGACCTGAGAATGCTTTTTTATTATCAGGAATATAGAAAGCGCAAACTCTCTATCTCATAACTTTTCTAATGACATACTAGTTTCTTTGCCCTTTCCTTATACTCCCTTCTAGAAGATTATTTTTATACTTCTTCCAAAAATATACTTTTCTCTTACATGACTTACCAATTTCCAAATTCCAACAAGAAGTAACTATGCAATTGCCTGCTTTTTTCATACAATTTGAACATAATCATCTATTATCTTGTTCATAAAATCATAAAACAGAATCCATGGCAATTCAACATTCACTTCACACAATGATTGTTTCTAATCCTATGTGTTCAGTGTTATGTTTATAAGCCCATAATTATCTCTATAAAAAGCCCTTCTCTGCAACCCTGTCTTCTTTTAATGAAATATATAAATTACTTACAAAATGACAATTGACATTCAGGTGGTTAGACCCACTTCACATTCAACAACTTGTCATGAGTATTTCTAACATATACCCACAACCACATCTAAACTAATCACATTATGGGCTGGCTCCACAACAAATTGGGCATACACATATTCCAAACTTATATTATTTACATTACACATAGAACTTCTAAAATTAGGTTGATATACCCATTTTGCATTAGGACAGATAAGAACTCCAGCAATTATATTAACTCCATTCAAAAATAAGAAGACAAAACCTCCACAAAACCAGTCAGTTAATCCCAATTCTGATTTTGTGGCCTGTAATACATGTAACACATCTTAGCTGTACCATCACATCCAGATTTCCAAGGAAATCTTGCATTTGGTGGCTTCATATAGGAGGCAATCTTTCATAAATAGTAGTTCGTAAGAGATGTTTCCAGGAATTATAGCTGGATACTCAAGTACATATGCTCCTTAAACCTATTCTTTTCCCATTAAGAACATATACATAACTTTACAGTAAAGACGGCTCGGCCAGTTTGTGTATTTCTAGTCAAAGAAAGTCTTCTCTTAGTCCCAACTCAGTATGGATAATTAATTGTTATGCACCGTCTTCCAAGCCCAAACAAAAGTGATATGTCTGTCCATTATAGAAAGTGAGTATGATGCAGTTTTGAATACTGTCATAGTGAAAATACAACATCCAAATATGAAGATAATGCATATAACATACCTGTTTCGGCTATAAGCCTTCATCAGTACAATAAACCATTACCACCAAAATAATAATAATATATATAGTGTATATATGTATTATGTTCATCTTTGGATATTGTATTTTATTACATATGTTTTATGTTATATTAAAGGACCCTATTAGAGAGCTGACTTGGAGGGCAGGCTATTTTGTTTTTGCTATTTACTTGTTTCTTTTTTATTTCATTTGAAGCCATATTTTAAAGCTGGCTTCGTGCTACACCTACCAGGAATTTAATAAAAACATATAGTTAAACTTAGAAAAAATGATTGC
This sequence comes from Protopterus annectens, assembly GCF_019279795.1. Taxonomy (NCBI): domain Eukaryota; kingdom Metazoa; phylum Chordata; order Ceratodontiformes; family Protopteridae; genus Protopterus; species Protopterus annectens. Next base: position 1,064,777,019 of record NC_056748.1, on the reverse strand, counting down.
AATTAAACTGTCTCTGAAGTGAACAAGACATAAGTTACAATTATACTTCAAGGTTATTCAGTTATTAAACCATGATTCTGCTTTGATTTATGTGTTGCAAGTCATTGTGTACTAATAAAACCACATCCTAGCACTGTCCAATGCTCCTAGATAAGCTTCACTCAAGTGAAAGATCCCTGTGCAATTTTTTCTCTACTCGACCCTCAAACCTCCTACAGGATCTAATTCCCTTAAATAATTAATGTATGTGCCTGTAAAATTACTTATTTCTGCTTACCTTACACCTACCGTGCTATTGCCAGTACAGCGGTGCATTCGTACATCACCCAAAACTTCTCTTACTCTAGATCTCACCTCTATCTCTGTGTAGCCTACTCTCCCACTCCCCTATCTTCCCATCTCTACGTAGGCTTATACTGTGTTAATTACCTTCTCTTTCTCCCACCCCCAGTGCTTTCTTGGTTTTTCCTCTCTCATTTCAGTTGCAAACTCTCCCACACTCTTGCCATCTATCCTATCCTTTGTATAATTACTGCATACTCTCTTCTGTCCATCGTACAATTAAAGAAAACAGTACTTCTCTCCTTTTGCCCTGCTTGCCTCCTCTTGATTACATTACCTGTAGTCCCTCCTCTATTGTTTGTCGTTTCCCTTAGATAGCTTTCTTCCCTAATTTTCTTACCTTGCTGATTGTTTTTTTTTCTTTGATGACATACAAGGGAAAGGACCTGCCCACCCCATTTACCCTTGCTATGCTCAGGCTCACTCCACTCCCCTACCCTACACCCACTCCCACACCCCCCCCAGATCAATTACATTTATCTCAACTCAATCTCCTCCCACCTCTACTGCTCACCCAATCAGACCCTCCAGCCAATTAACTCCCACTCTACACTCTCCCTCAACTTACAAATTGCACTAACTGGCCACCTACCACCTCTCCCTCCTATACTCTACTTCCCTCTCCTCACAATAGAGTTCACTATAGAATTAAACTAACACATTACCCTACTGTTCATACCACTCCATTACAACATGACACTCATTGCCAGCTTCACACTGCTTACCCTCTCTCTAACGATTCTCTTTCTACATTTATTAGATTCACCTCAAACCAATAATGAATATTATAAGACTACACACACAACTGCTACTCATTTCCCTAAACTCACTTTCTTCTCTAATACATCTCCCAACCTATACATGATAGACACCACCCTCTTCACTAAGTTAAAAATTCTTCCCCTACAGGTGAAAACCAAAATAAAACCAATTTCAATATATGAATATAATTCAAAGAGGAAATTATAACCTATTAATCCCAAACACTTACTCCAACCTAATCCTTTGCTGTGACATTCACCCCGGACCCACCCATGCCCCCACTCTCCACATCAACTGTCATAAATCTCTAAACCTCACTACCTTCAACCTTCAAAGCATCAGAAATAAAAGTCCAGATCAGCAGACCTGGACCAAGTACAACAAGATAGATATTATAGCAGTATCTGAGACTTGGCTAACCTTGACATTAAAAACTCAGAATTCCTTCCACCAGGCTTTGCTTGCCTAAGAATGGATAGACTCCAAAAAAGTAAAGGCATTGCTTTGCTATATTGTAATACTTTTAATATAGTCTTATACAAAAAACCCATTCCCAAATGTTCCACAGCTGAAATACTAATATCCTATATTTGCACATGTTTCCCGCATTTCCTGTAGCTAGTCTAGTCCATATACAGATTTGCAGTATCCAGGACTGTTTGTAAGCTTCTGAGCTCCACAAACCTTTCTGTGTTGGAGGGATGCCTTCTAGCTTATTAGTGGGAGTGGTAAGCTCTAGTTAGCCTATCAACCACAAGAGAAGTGGTTTCTGCCCCATAAATTGTAGTTTATGGGCCATTTGGGTAGTTTTTTCCATCTCTTTTAACTTTCAGGTTTAAAAGCCTGCATTTTTGCTTATTTCCCACCTTTCCTGTAACTAGTCTAGTCCAGATACAAATTTGCTATATCCAGGACTGTATGTAATCTACTGAGCCCCCCAAGCCTTTCTGTGTTGGAGAGAATCAATAGCTTATCAGTGGGAGTGGTAAGCAGTAGCTAGCCTATCTAACAGAAGAGGAGTGGTTTCTGGCCCATAAATTGTAGTTTATTGGCCATTTGGGCAGTTGTTTCCATATCTTTCAACTTTCTGGTTTAAAGGCCTGTGTTTGCACTTATTTCCAACATTTCCTGTAACTAGTCTAGTCCAGATACAAATTTGCTGTATCCAGGACTGTATGTTAGCTTCTGAGCCCCCCAAATCTTTCTGTGTTGGAGGGATGCCGTCTAGCTTATCAGAGGGAATGGTAAGCACTAGGTAGCCTATCTACCAGAGGATGAGTGGTTTCTGGCCAAGAAATTGTAGTTTATTGGCTGTTTGGGCAGTTTTTCCATCTCTTTCAACTTTCTGGTTTAAAAGCCTGCATTTGCACTCGTTTCCTACCTTTCCTGTAACTAGTCTAGTCCAGATACAGATTTGCTGTATCCAAGACTGTTTGTAAGCTTCTGGGCAGTGCCAAAAAGTTTACTCTTCAGTTTTTTCCATAGATCTGCTAGTTATCTCCTCTCCTGCACTTATTAGTCTGGCACTCTACCAGACATCTTGTAGCAATTATTGTAGCACACAAAAGTGCTAACAGCACTAAATGTTCTACAAGGAAACAGCTCCAATATTTATCATTAATACCCACCCCTCCAGGCATGTCTAAAGGTCAGTTCACTGTGCTTTCTCCTATTAATTTGGTGAACTTGGGCATCCTGAGGCAATGTAGGAACTGCCTCTTGTACACTGATGACCCTCTCCTCTTACTTCCCAACACTCAGACTTGCAAGAGATGCACTTATATATCCTAATTGGAACCCACGTACTCTCCAGCCAAGACAGGGATAGCTGGCCAAGAGGAGAAGGTCAACATTGGCGCCACACCACATGGAAAACATAGTCTTCCAGAACACACACCAGTGCTGAGTTCACAGAAAACCACAAACCACACACCCACCTTCGTAGAGGTTCTCAATAAAAATCTACCCAGACACAGAGACTTCCAAGGCAGAAATGCACTCAACCACCACAACACAACACTATTCATGAGACATATAACTCTTCTAAACAGTGTGCCACTCAACCAAAGCCCCTAAGGCAAAATAACATGCCCAACACACTAGTCATGGATGACTCAGTAGTGAGGCACACTGATGTCCCACTCACTGGTTGAATAAGGAGAAAGTAACAGTCAGCTGCATGTCAGGTGCCAGGATCTGCCACATAATGCACACAGTCAGGTCCCTCAACAACAGGTACAAATATGACTCTGTCATTGTACATGTGAGTATGAATGACCTGAGACGTACCTTTCTGGACTACATGAAAAGAGACATGGAAGAGCTCTTGGAATATGACCCTAGCCCTCAGTAGCCTCCTACCATCACCCAGAATGATACCACAGTACAAGCAAAAAATGATTGATTTCAACAATTGGCTAAGTTTATGGTGTCATTCTAAAGGGATCCAGTATCTGTCTTCCTGGAATGACATGATTGACAGACCTCGATGCTTTGCCAGAAATGGCCTGCATCTGTCACCCCCTGGGCTTCTGGATACTGGCCATGGCTCATGCCACCCCTATAGTATTTTTTTAGGCAGTGTTCCAAAGACCAAATTGCCACTAGAACAGCTACAAACAAATGCAATCTGAGGGTCATGCTGCTCAATGCTAGAAGTATAAATTTCAAAATGCACTCTCTCGAAGCACTCCTTAAAATGGAGAACATCAACGTTTGTGCTGTAACAGAGACCTGGTTCAAGGCAGCAGAAAGCACCCCTGCACTACCAGGCTATAACCCATTCCACACCTTTCGGCCCCAGAACTTGGACCGAAGCTTGAAAGGTGGTGGTGTTTCCATATTCATAAAGATGCTCACATCTCCAGACTAGCAGCCAAACATAACGCATCAGAGATACTTCAGGTGCAGCTAACAGTGGGTAAGGTAGAGATTCAAGTCGTCGTCTGCTGTAGGTCCTCAACCATGTCCCAGGACTCACACTCCATGTTCCTAAGCACCCTGGAGAATATTGAGGTCCAACCTAATACTAATACTGGGTGACTTCAACTGCCCCTCCATTAACTGGAAAAACTACTCATGTACCAATACAATTACCCAACATTTCCTAGAATTCATTAATTCCAATGCCCTGGACCAGCTCATCCCCCCGCCCCCCACAAAGGTAACCACCATGAAAAACTTCTCCAAAGCTAACTTTGGGCTCCTAAAAACAGAGGTGGCTAATTTCACAGCACCCATGCAAATGGAGAATAGTTGCATGACCCTTGAATCATACACCAATGCACTGTACGAACACATACACAAATGCATTGATCTTGCCATACTCAATAGAACCAAGATGCTCTCCTCCAAAATAAAGGAAGCCAATCTGCTGGTCCCTTGCCATACACAGACTCTACAACAGAAGGAGGAAACTGATGTGGAATAAGGTGAAGTCCCAAGACTGGAAAAACTCACTTTTCAGCCTCAACAACAAGTTGAGCTTCCTCATCAAATCCTCTAAAGCTAGCTATGAAAACAGAATTGCAGCAGATAGTGACGACAACCACAAGGCCTTCTACAGTTATGTAAAGAATCTACATGGCAATACTCAGATTTGCTCTGAGCTACTGCACAATGGTACCTCCTATACAGAGCCAACAGATATTGCCAATATACTGGCCAACAGATTCAGTGCCAACTTTACCCCTCTCTCCCCCACAAAAGGACCACAGTACCAGTAGATTGCCAGGCAACCAGTATTACTGCTGCACAGGTTAAAACACCACTATCCAAGGCCAAGAATACAGCTTCTATTTGACCTGACAATATCCCTGGCTGTGTTCTACATGAACTACAGAGTGAACTGGCACCTCACATGTGTGCCCTGTTGAAGCACAGCCTCACCTCAGGCTTTGTCCCTACCAAATGGTGCACTGCTACAGTCATATGTTTCCACAAAGGAGTAGTGACTACAGACCCTGGGAACTATCACCCTATTAGGTTGATGAGTCTGATATGCAAAGCTATGGAATGCATCATCGTTGATCTAATAAACAAGGATATAGGGAATCTCCAAACTCTGGATCCCTCACAGTTTGGTTTTGTGAAAGGTAGATCATGCTTGCTTAACCCGGCCAACTTCTTTGAGTCAGTCATCAGAGCTGTGGATAAAGGCAAGGTGGTTCATACAGCCTACCTTGATCTGGCCAAGGCCTTTGATACCATTCCCCACTCAGAAATCAGAAAAACTCACTAAGCTAGGCATCAACCCCTATATCACTAGGTGTGTTGTAAACTGGCTCACAGATAGAACCCACAGTGTGAAAGTAGTTGACTCCAAGTCAGACTGCTGACCTGTCATGAGTGGAGTCCCACAGGGTTCGGTCCTGGGTCCTCTCCTGTTTGGTATCTACTTCTCTGAAGTCCAGGCCAACATGAAGGGACTCTGGCTGACAAAGTTCGCAGATGATTGCAAGTTGGGAGCTATTATTAACTCCCCAAGTGATGTTGAAATCCTACAAAAAGGTAGTAGAAAAAAGAGATTAGAAGCACACCACGACAATCGAAGCCAACTTAAAAAACTGATGTATCCTTTATTTGTAGAAAGTAAGCGCTTTCACGCCTCACAGGGCGCTTCTTCAGACTTTAATGAAAATAAAAAGTAAAAAACTCCCTTATATCTCTACTTAACTCTTTCTTAAGCCAATGAAATGTCTGAATGTTAATTAGCTAATTAATTCTAATTAATTCTAATTTACAGCATTTAATTTCCTTGTCTTTAGAGAGATCTTTATAAAGACAGTTGTTGACTGATAGATTTGTCTAATAAAACTGGCAGTCTACTGTGAGTTTCTAAAAATAATAATAAAATATTAATAAAATATATTCATACACATGATGTACCTATACGCAAACAGACATACATAAAAAATTCATATAGAAACATAAAAATATAAAAATACATAAACATATAAATATGAACATGTAAAAAATACATACATATACATAACCTTATCTGTATACTTATATGTGACTCAATCTATACCTCGATATTATGTATAAATATATAAGTGTGTGTAAGTATATATATATATGTGAATAAGTATGTATAAAAAATATATATAAAAAAATATATATATATATATATATATATATATATATATATTTATATATATATATATATATATATATATATATATATATATATATATATATATATATATATATATATATATATATATATATATATATATATATATGTATACATGAATATATATGTGGACGTATGTAGTAAATTTAATATATGATGGAAATGTGTGTGAATGTAAATATAAAAGTGAATGTAAAAATGTATATAAAAAATGTATATAAAAAAGTATGTATATGCTTATATATGTATGTGAAAATCGCATGAATGTGTATGTGAGAGAATGTGGTGAAAATCAGTATGAATTAAGTGCAATATGTATACTTAAATGAGAGAAACTAGTGTATGCAAGTGAAGAACTGTATGGAAAGAGCAGTGTTGTTAATGTCTCAATGGTCTATCTTTCAAAAAGGGTTTTAAAGAAACTCTATCATTGAGACCATGTCTAATATCAGCTTGTAGTCTGATTATCCATTTGTTCTCTTCTTTTTCAGTAAAATTGCTTATGTTTCCTAGCCTTGTGGTGGTATGTATCAGTTCTAAAACCATGAACTTAAATTTATGTGTGGTACCATTATAAATCACATGTTTGGCAAGGGCATTGGTCTCATTCTCTTTGCTTATGGCATATAGATGTTCCCTAATTCTCTCTCTTAATGTTCTATTCATTTTACCAACATAATACATATTGCATTTCTGACAAACACCTAAATAAACAACATTTCTGGAAGCATAGCTAGCATAGAAATCAAACTCTTAACATACTTGTGTATCAGGATGTATAAAAGTATTTCTATTATATATATATTGACACTGGTTACAATTATAACAAGGAAAAGTTCCCTTTTTTACTGAAAGTGTTCTAGTCTGTTTGTGCTCATAACATAGTAGTCTCTTCAAGGACCTAGTGTTCTTATAATTGAAGCTCGGATGTTGACCTACTATCTTACTAATCTCTTCATCTAAAGTCAAAATTCCCCAGTTCTTTCTAATAACATCTGTTATCATCAGGGTTGCCACCTTTTAACAAGGGCAAAGTGGGACATGGGGGTGTGGTCAACAGGATAGGGGGTCTGGCCAACATGACACTGGCCACACCCCCACCACGACATCACCAGAGTTGTTAAAGGGGATGCAGTATTATAGAGGAATGGAGCAAAAAAGAGTTTACAAACAGTTTGGAAAAGGTCAAATAGTAAATTAGGTAATGTAGGGGGCATTTTGGCCATTGAAGACTAACATTAACACAGCTTGTAGAAAATGAAATGCATTATTTTTACCACTGAACATGCCCACCACACCCCACAAGACAAAAAAGTTAACCATATTCACTGAACCAAAAAACAGTAAAATGAATGAGAATGCACGGTGGATACCATAGACCTAATTTAGCTTTTGACCACAGCAGTTAAGAAATGTATGGCACTAATTTACACAGCACAATGATCTATTAATAAACATGCCCAACAGCAGCACTGGTCATAATCTGATTATAATGAAAACAGTAAATAAGTATGTTGAAGACATCACTAAAACACAAAATAAAAACTTTGCTACTTAGATGCAAACTACCCTGTAACATGGTTTAGCACAATCTCAAATACATTGCATTAACTTCAGAGCATCCATCCACAAAAAAAAATAAATGGGAAAAAAGTCCAAACATTTTAACTTTTAAAAATACTTCTTGCAAGAGAAGTAACAAACTACAATGTACAGCAGACTCCATGGGCTCCTTTTACCTCAAAACATAGCAATTAATCCAGCACAGCAATGCAATAAACAGGCCCAAGTAAAAGTAACACACCCATATTCACATTACAAGCAAAACAGTACATTTTAACCTTATTAAAATGCATAATAAATTAAATGCACACATTTACAAGTATAAATAAAACAATCTTGAAACAGCTTTGGCAAATTGGCAACGTGTACCTACTAGAATAATAAATGAATTACATTAACTGTTAACATTCCCCCTCAAAAGGTAGACTTGTACCACATAGACATGGACTTGCAGGAACAGGAAAAATTACCTAAACAGTATATCGTAACTTCCTGAAAACAGCATTATAGTGCATATTTCCATACAAAAAAAGTACAAACTATGCTCAAACAATTCCTATATGCATACAGACAATACCCAGAAAAAGCTACGACAATAGAAATGCATCACACTAAGTTTATATTTCACTGCCCCCCAACAGAAACAAACAACTTCTATACACAGTTCAGCCTTTTAAAAGTAATGCTTCCAAATCATACCCCCAAGCATAATAACAATTACATATACATTCAGGTTTTATATCTTTAAAAACTACTACTCAAACATATCAAAATAACCGCTGCACATATTTAAATATTGCGTACTGCACCCACCATCTGCCTTTAAACATTAAAAAAATTAAACCACAATATATTCCCATTTTAAACTAGTACAAAAGTCTCAAAATAACCACTGCACAGATTTAAATACTACATACTACATCCCCATCTACCTCTAAACATTAAAAACTTAAATAAAGCACACTATTCCCATTTTAAATAACTAAAGCCACAAAATGCAATTATCTACTTACCACTCAGTTATTGCTGGGCTGGCTGGCTGGCTCCCTTGCTGGCTTCTTTCCTGGCTTGCTCCCTTGCTGGCTGGGCTGGCTCTCTTGCTGGCTGGGCTGGCTCCCTTGCTGGCTGGGCTGGCTGGCTGGGCTGGCTCCCTTGCTGGCTGGGCTGGCTGGCTGGGCTGGCTCCCTTGCTGGCTGGGCTGGCTGGCTGGGCTGGCTCCCTTGCTGGCTGGCTGGCTGGGCTGGCTCCCTTGCTGGCTGGCTGGGCTGGCTCCCTTGCTGGCTGGCTCCCTCTGGCTCCCTTGCTGGCTGGCTCCCTTGCTGGCTTGGCTTGGCTGGGCTGGGCTGGCTTCAATGCTGGCGAAAAAAATCAGATCTTTTGTCGCAGCTGCTATAGAGCTTAGTGCTCTACAGCTGCGACCTTTATGGGGCTCTTCACAAGAAGTTCCCGCCCCCTACAAATAGCTGCAGCCAATTACTGTGCTGCATTACCACCCGGACCTAGCAGAGAATCTCTCTAACTGCAGGTCCGGGTGGTGATGTAGCCGCATTGCCGTGGAAAAACCGGAAGTATTTTCGGCTTTTCCGCGGCAATTTTAAAATGCGAAGTGCTGCAAGCGCAAAGGGGAAAAAACGGGACTTTTAAAGTCCCACGCTTGGTGAGCGCGGGAAGCGGGATGAGAGCACTCAAACCGTGAGTGTCCCGCTGACAACAGGATGGGTGGCAACCGTAGTTATCATTCTATTACAGTTAGTATAAGGGATATTAACTCTTTGTCCAATCTTGTTATTTCTTTTCTGATGAACTACCATATTATTATTCTATTGTTCAGCACCTTCTATATATGGACGTCCTTTACCTGTTCGATCCACATAATTTAGATTCTCTAAATCTTTTTTATTATAACCCCTGTCTGATAAATCCTTTTCTGTGTCTAATAAGGCTTTTTCAAAAATTTCCTGTTTACTAGTTAACCTTGAGCATCTCAATGCCTGGTTCTTTACCACGTTTTTATATATATGTGGGGGATGCATACTGCTTCTGTGTAAGAAGGCATTTCTTTGACAGGGTTTCCTATAGATAGATGTATGTATCTTATCTCTATCTTTTGAAATCAACACATCTAGAAACTCTATAGAATCTTTTGAGCAGTTACTAGTTAATGTTAAAAAGCGAGTGGTGCCATTTATATAGGTAATAAAATCATTAAGTGATTCATAGTCTCCTCCCCAAATCAAAAAGAGGTCATCCACAAATCTCTTATAAAGTCTAATATATTTTGAAAAAACTGTATGTTGTAGAATGTATGTATGTTCCCAGTAAGCAAGTACTAAATTTGCATATGAGTTGGCGCATGGGGTACCCATTGCCACTCCTGTTGTTTGCAAAAAATACTTATCAGCAAATATGAAAACATTATTATTCAAAATTATTTCCAATAACATTATAATCTTAATTACCTCATCCCTTGTTATATCTTTCTGAATTAGGTACAACTTTAAATATTCTAGACCTACATCATTGGGTATACATGTAAATAGGGACTTTACATCCAGGGTTAATAGATAATCTGTTTCCATCAAGAGCTCATCATTATTTAATGTAGTTAGTGCTTCTAAAAACTGTTGCGCGTCCCTAAGAATAGATGTAGTTGTTTGTCTATATAGATGGAGATGCTGTCAGTTAACCATCCCTTGCCTGAGACTATAGGTCTCAGAGGTGGTTTATGTAGGTTCTTATGAATCTTTGGTAAACCTCTAAACATAGGAACTAGTGGTTTCTCAATAAGAAAGTATTTGTAAAGATCGTTATCTATAATAGAGCACATTAGCATATCATAAAAATCTGTGTATACATTCTTAATTAAAACATGAAATTCCATAGGAGTTAGGCACTTATAGGTAGTCTGTTCAGACAACATGTCAGTTATTTCTTTCTCATAAATGTCCTTGTCTAATATCACAGTGGCACCTCCCTTACTCGCAGGCCTGATCACAATATTTACATTATCCTGTAATTCATTTAAAGCTTGTCTTTCTTCACTAGTTAAATTAAAAAAATGCGTTTTTGGCTAACAAGATCTATCATTAAACAGTGCTAATAAGTCCACAGTACATGCTTTTTCAAAACATTCTAAATAACTGTGTAGTGGAGGTATAACAGTTGATGGTTTAGAAAACACACCGACATTGTTATTCATTAAACCTTGATCATCATTATTGTATAGTAAGCCTAATGCTACATTTCTAGTAAAGCACTTGAGGTCAATTATACTATTAGTTACATCAACAGACTGTGAAGGAATAAAAGATAATCCTTCATTCAAAACATCTATATAGAGAAACAGCTAAAACCTATTGTATAAACAACAAGATCTATTCTTAGGGACACGCAACAGTTTTTAGAAGCACTAACTACATTAAATAATGATGGGCTCTTGATGGAAACAGATTATCTAGTAACCCTGGATGTAAAGTCCCTGTTTACATGTATACCCAATGATGTAGATCTAGAATATTTAAGGTTGTACCTAATTCAGAAAGATATAACAAGGGATGAGGTAATTAAGATTATAATGTTATTGGAAACAATTTTGAATAATAATGTTTTCATATTTGATGATAAGTATTTTTTGCAAACAACAGTAGTGGCAATGGGTTCCCCATGTGCCAACTCATATGCAAATTTAATACTTGCTTACTGGGAACATACATACATTCTACAACATACTGGTTTTTCAAAATATATTAGACTTTATAAGAGATTTGTGGATGACCTCTTTTTGATTTGGGGAGGAGACTATGAATCACTTAATGATTTTATTACCTATATAAATGGCACCACTAGCTTTTTAACATTAACTAGTAACTGCTCAAAATATTCTATAGAGTTTCTAGATGTGTTGATTTCGAAAGATAGAGATAAGATACATACATCTATCTATAGGAAACCCTGTCGAAGAAATGCCTTCTTACACAGAAGCAGTATGCATCCCCCACATATATATAAAAACGTGGTAAAGAACCAGGCATTGAGATGCTCAAGGTTAACTAGTAAACAGGAAATTTTTGAAAAAGCCTTATTAGACACGGAAAAGGATTTATCAGACAGGGGTTATAATAAAAAAAATTTAGAGAATCTAAATTATGTGGATCGAACAGGTAAAGGACGTCCATATATAGAAGGTGCTGAACAACAGAATAATAATATGGTAGTTCATCAGAAAAGAAATAACAAGATTGGACAAAGAGTTAATATCCTTTATACTAACTGTAATAGAATGATAACAGATGTTATTAGAAAGAAGTGGGGAATTTTGACTTTAGATGAAGAGATTAGTAAGATAGTAGGTCAACATCCGAGCTTCAGTTATAAGAACACTAGGTCCTTGAAGAGACTACTATGTTATGAGCACAAACAGACTAGAATACTTTCAGTAAAAAAGGGAACTTTTCCTTGTTATAATGGTAACCAGTGTCAATATATATATAATAGAAATACTTTTATACATCCTGATACACAAGTATGTTATGAGTTTGATTTCTATGCTAGCTGTGCTTCCAGAAATGTTGTTTATTTAGGTGTTTGTCAGTAATGCAATATGTATTATGTTGGTAAAACGAATAGAATATTAAGAGAGAGAATTAGGGAACATCTATATGCCATAAGCAAAGAGAATGAGACCAATGGCCTAGCCAAACGTGATTTATAATGATACCACACATAAATTTAAGTTCATGGTTTTAGAACTGATACATACCACCACAAGGCTAGGAAACATAAGCAATTTTACTGAAAAAGAAGAGAACAAATGGATAATCAGACTACAAGCTGATATTAGACATGGTCTCAATGATAGAGTTTCTTTAAAACCCTTTTTGAAAGATAGACCATTGAGACATTAACAACACTGCTCTTTCCATACAGTTCTTCACTTGCATACACTAGTTTCTCTCATTTAATTATACATACTGCACTTAATTCATACTGATTTTCACCACATACTCTCACATACACATTCATGCGATTCTCACATACATATATAAGCATATACATACTTTTTTATATACATTTTTATATACATTTTTACATTCACTTTTATATTTACATTCACACACATTTCCATCATATATTAAATTTACTACATACGTCCACATATATATTCATGTATACTGATATATATATATATATATATATATATATATATATATATATATATATATATATGTATTTTTTATGTATCATATATATATATATTTTTTATATATATTTTTTTATACATACTTACTCACATATATATATATACTTACACACACTTATATATTTATACATAATATCGAGGTATAGATTGAGTCACATATAAGTATACAGATAAGGATATGTATATGTATGTATTTTGTACATTTTCATATTTATATGTTTATGTATTTTTATATTTTTATGTTTCTATATGAATTTTCTATGTATGTCTGTTTGCGTATAGGTACATCATGTGTATGAATATATTTTATTAATATTTTATTATTATTTTTAGAAACTCACAGTAGACTGCCAGTTTTATTAGACAATTCTATCAGTCAACAACTGTCTTTATAAAGATCTCTCTAAAGACAAGGAAATTAAATGCTGTAAATTAGAATTAATTAGAATTAATTAGCTAATTAACATTCAGAGATTTCATTGGCTTAAGAAAGAGTTAAGTAGAGATATAAGGGAGTTTTTTACTTTTTATTTTCATTAAAGTCTGAAGAAGCGCCCTGTGAGGCGTGAAAGCACTTACTTTCTACAAATAAATGATACATCAGTTTTTTAAGTTGGCTTCGATTGTCGTGGTGTGCTTCTAATCTCTTTTTTCTACTGGACTTATAACTTTGTTTTGGAGGCACTTCACCCCTTAAGTATACATTTTATTTCAAGATTTATCCTACAAAAAGGCCACACTGAGACCAACGACTGGTGTCAGAACCATGGCTTTAAATTCAATGCCAAAAAATGTGTTGTCATCCCCTTTGGGAAAAACCTGGTTCCCATGAATTACCACATCGATGGTAGTCCATTGAACACAGAAGGAGTTATAAGAGATCTGGGAACACACAGGTTGACAGAAACCTCTCTTTTGACCACCACATTACCACCGTGGTCAGAAAGTCCTTCTATGTGGCACATCTCATTACTAGAGATTTTACATCTAGGAAGAAAGAGGTCATTGTCTCCCTCCACTCTTCCCTCATTAGGCCAATCATCGAGTACAATGCCCTATTTGGCATGTACCTCATTAGACACTTTTAACAACTGGAGAGGCCACAAAAGTACCAAACAAAGAGGATCATAGGCTTTAAACACTTGTCCTGTATGGACAGGCACAAAAAACTCCAACTTTTCTCTGCTTCATATCACCTACTTAGTGGCGATCTCTGCTTGACTTACAAATCCATGTTTGAACCAGCTCTGTTAGAAATGCTACATCTAAAGAAATCCCAATCCCTCCACACCACATGCTCCAGAGACCTCAACCTTATTACCACAATCAACAGAACAGGCTGGAGGGACAGATTCATAACCCAGAGAATAGACTTTCCATACATGTCAAACACAGCACCTCACTTGCCCTCTTCAAGAGAAATCTTGATGAGTGGGCGGGAAATAGAAAATTTACCCCGGGGATCGCACCAGTGGCTCAAACTGACAGAGGCACAAGTAATTAAGGTCAGGTAGCATGATGCCAGGGTTATCCTATGGGCTAGGCTTGTAAAGGCTCCAGGGCCATTAGCCTAGTACACACCTATGAACCTATGAAAATGAATAACTGCAAAAGTATCTGCATTATAGTCCTGTATATATCCCTCCGGGCAATAATGTCCCAATAATAGAGGAAATTATAGCCTGATCAACCAAAAACATAGAAAATTAAACAATTATACTTGGTGATGTAAATATTAACTGACTAGGTATCATATATCATCACCCAACCAAAAGCATCAAGCTGTATAATTACACCCAACTTATTACTACTGTAACAAGACCCAGCAAAAACAAAAACAACAGCTCAATTCTGGACTGGGTCTTGGTTTCCAATGCTAGCAGAATCTCCTCCACAGGTAAACTTCCTAGCAGCATTAGTGATCATTTACCTGCATACATAATTCAGAAACCTACCCCACTGCTTAATACACATCACAGTAAGTATACTAGAGACTGATCCCATTTCTGCCCAACTACTTTTAATAATACTCTGCTAAGCATCAGTTGGCACCCTCTAAAAATCCTTCCCCTGGATAATGCTGTGGAATTCTTTACTAGACAATGTAGCACCACTCCAACATAGGAGAGTGAAAGCTAATCAGGCCAGGTGGCTCACTAAACCCACCAAAGAACTCATGAAAGCTAGGGTCAAGGCCTGGAAGCTATGACAGCCAAACAAAAAACCCTCTGATTTTATTCAATACAAATGACTATGAAATCAAGTAAAGTGGCTAGTCATCAAAAACAAAAAGGAACAGTACATTGGTCTACAGAATGACTATAAGCATAATCCCAAAATGTTCTGGAGGTCCATAAATTCACTTTTGAACCCAGGTAAAAGTGACAATCCCTATCCTGATCTGACAGGAGACCAGCCAAAATAGCCTCACTGTTTAACTCTTTTTTAAAAAACAGCATAGCTAACCTCACTTCCAGCTTCCCAAAAATTAACCCACCTCCCCAGACCGATCTGCAACACCGAGACCAAACTTCTGTCTCTTACCTATAGGTACTTCCACAATAAAAAAAAAAAAAAAGAAAACTTCTTAAACTTAAACCTGGCTCTAATTCCCCAGATAACCTACCAGCAGAATTTCTACAAATTTCAGCTAACTCTGATGCCTACACCATCAGTATACTTCTAAACAGTTCCATTCAAGAGGCCTTCATACCTACCATCTGGAAAAGAGCATTTATTCTCCCTCTCCACAAAGGAGGAAATAATAATTACATATCTAACTTCTGACCTATTGTCATCCTCTCACGCAACAACACAAAATCTTTTCCCCAACTCAGCATGGATTTAGACCACAACACTTCTACCACTCTTATATCCTTCTTAGACACAGCTAACAAAACTTGAGATGCAGGAAACCTTGTCTCTTCACTATCTCTTGATATTTCTATGGCCTTTGATACTATTTCCTACCCACTTCTCCTTTCCAAACTCTCCGATTTAGGCATCTCTCCCCCACCCTAAAGTGTTTTTTCAACTACTTTACAGACAAACAACATGAAACCAAATGGCACCAATCCCTCTCGCCATTCCTCAACATCAATACTAGCACCACTGCTGTTCAGCATTTTTATCAATGATATCCATACCACTATTACTCAAGTTACTGTCATCCAATATGCAGATGACTCTACCATGATCTACACTTTCAAATCTACATCAGAACTACATTCACTCACCCAAAGTGCCTACACCTCCAAAGAAACCTGGATGTATAATAACCACTTAGCAGTAAATCCTAATAAAACCAAACTCATGTTATTCACCCCTAAAAAATTACATCTGTAAACCAAAATGAATTTACCATTCATTCCCTCAATACCATTTGCATTGAAGTAATCCCTTACACCAAACTTTAAGGCAGAACTATAGGCAAAAACCTAACTTTTGACCACAATATTAATACCAATATCAAAAAAAGCCCATCAAAAGTTAGGCATCCTCTACAGGCACCAAGCCTGCCTCACCTACACTGCAAGACTATCCCTTGCCTCTTCCTTTCTGCTTCCATCTTTGATCTGTGGTGCACCATTCTTCACCAACAACCAGACCTCTCTTAAATCCAAACTCGACTCATGCTACAACAAAAGCACTAAATTTGTTACCAATGCTAAATGTTCCTCCCACTACAGTGTATCATTTCAATCTCTACAGTGGCTTGAACTACCACAATATCTAACATACCTACAACTAACTACAGATCATAAGCTAATCTACAAGCCTTCTAACTGCCTGGCCATCTCCTCTCTGCTCACCATGTATCACCCAAATAGACCTCTCCGATCTGTAAATCAAGTGCTCCTAAATGTAGTGAAACCTAAACTTTATGCTGGTCAAATCAGCTACCCCTTTACCACTGGCAAGTTATGGAATGCCCTCCCCTCAGCACTCAGGAGTATTAGCAACCCTGAACATGTTAAGACATCCCTGAGACAACACCTGACCTCTCATTGGCAATGTACATGTACTAGGACCAACCGTATAAAACCCAATATCACCTAGCCTACCCATTTCTTCACCCATCTCCATCTTCCTTTCCCCCACATAGATTTCCCCAAATCAGCATATATCTACTCCGAGCTGTCAGCTTAAAATGTCCTAGCAAGAGAAACACCACCACTTTGAAGAAATCTATATATTAGCATGTAGCAAACTATATACCCAATTTAATCTTGCTACTAATATAATAAAGGCTCAAATGCCTGTACCTTACTTTCAGACTAATCAATTTGTTACCACCATCTTCTTTTCTCTACCCAGCAGCTACTGCAACATTCACAAATATACTGTATAATCTATAGTACTGGACTGATATTCATCGTATGTCCTACATATTTAAAATTTAATTTTTGCATGTTCTCTGTAACCTGTTTTATATTTGTATACTGTCTAGTTTACTGTATTGCCTCTTTGTAATTTGTATAATGTCTGTTTGAATTTGGAGCTTTTACTGAAAATCGGCTCACTCTGGCCCAGTGGATCTCCCAGTAAACAAACGCAAATAAAATAAATAATTGCATAGCCTCAGGACGTACTGAATTATGTGTGTGTAAAATTTTATGTCTAAATTGATTTTTTTTGTCTCCCAAGTTAAACAGCTGACTATAAACAGAAGATAATATAGCAGCATTATATAGGTCATCATCTGATTAACAGTCAAACCACTTCAGTATGAAGTTACAGTTTAGGATTAAGTCAGAGTACTATAATAAAGCTTCAGTAAAACACCAAGTGGAATTGTGTATTGCTTTCTGCGCTTGCTTTTAGTCCTTTTTAATTTAATTGCATTTTAAACTGTGTTTGGTCTAATACTGTTACATACTCAAGTGTGCTAGCTTGCACTGCATGTGAATTGTTTTAACTACTGTTTTTGCTACTTTACTGTAAAAAAAAAAAAAAAAAAAAAAAAAAACTGTAAGCCTGTTTCCTACCTTTCCTGTAACTAGTGTTCCAGACTGTATGCAGGACTGTATATAAGCTTCTGAGCCCCTCAAGCCTTTCTGTGTTGGAGGGAAGCCTTCTAGCTTATCAGTGGGAGTGGTAAGCACTAGGTAACCTGTCTACCACATAAGGAGTGTTTCTGGCCCAGAATTTATAGTTACTGGCCGTTTGGGCAATCTCTTCCATCTCTCTCAACTTTCTGATTTGAAAGCCTGCATTTGTACTTGTTTCTGTCCTGTAACTCGTCTAGTGCAGATACGGATTCTTAGTTTTAGCACTTAAATTTGCTTATTCGTGATCAGCACTTGTTCAGAACTTGTAAGCACTAAATAACCTACTAATTACTACAGCACTCAACCTTCCTTATTACCTAGAGGAAAACAGTTTTTGTACTTACGTTTCTCACTTGCTTAGAGAAAAACAGCTCTTGTACTCACTTTCTTCACTTATCTAGAGGAAAATAGTTTTTTATTCAGGCATGTCCAAGGGTCAGCTCCCAGTGTTCTCTCCTGTCTATCTGATGAATCTGGGCATCTTGAGGCAATGTAGAAATTGCCTCATGTACACAGACAACTCTCTCCTCCTGACACCCAGCACTACAACCTGTGAGAGATGCACTTATCTAGCCAAACTGGAGGTAAAGCTCTCTCCAACCAAGACTGAACTTGACAGTCATGAGGAGAAGGTAAACACTTGCACCACACCACACTCATCACATAGTCTCACTAAATCTACACCACCAAAATCCACACATAGTAACACAAAAACATTCACGGAGGCTCTCAATAATCTGTCTAAGCAACAGAGACCTCCAAAGCAGAAACGCAAGCAACCTCCATCCCCCAACACAACCCAAATGACAAACAGCCCACAGACTCAGTGTGCCACTCAATCACAGCCAATAAGACAATAAGACAAAACACCGTACCCAACACACTAGTCATAGGTGACTCTGTAGACAGGCACACTGATGTCCCATTCACCAGGCTAAACAAGGAGAAGGTTACTGTCAGCTGCCTGTCGGGTGCCAGGATCCACCACATAACCACCGCACTCAGGTCACTCCACAACAAGTACAAATATGACTCTGTCATTGTCCATGTTGGTGTGAATGACCTGAGACGTACCTCCCTGGACTACATGAAAAGAGACATGGAAGAGCTCTCTGATCTTGTAGCCTAGGCAGGAATGACCCTAGCCCTGAGTAGCATTCTGCCATCGTCCCGAATGATACCGCAGTACAACGACAAAATGATTGACTTCAACAATTGGCTAAGCTTCTGGTGTCATTCTAAGGGGATCCAGTATCTGTCTGCTTGGGATGACATGGTCGACAGACCACGATGCTTTGCCACAGATGGCCTGCACCTGTTGCCTCTGGGGATTCCAGATACTGGCTAAGGCTCTTGCTGCTCCTTTTTTATAGGCAAGGTTAAAATAACAAATTCACCACCGTAACAGGAACAGGCAAGCAAAAACTGAGGGTAATGTTACTCAATGCTAGAAGTCTAAATCTCAAAATGCACTCACTCGAGGCACTCCATAAAATGGAGAACATTGATATCTGTGCAGTGACTGAAACCTTGTTCAAGGCTCCAGAGAGCACCCCTGCACTACCAGGCTATAACTCATATCACACTTTTCGGCCATGTAACCTGGACCAAAACACCAAAGGCGGAGGTGTGTCCATATTCATTAAGGATATCCACACCTCCAGGCTAGTTGCTCAGCATAATGCATCCATGGTTATCCAAGTGGAACTAACTCTGGGCAAAACTGCAATCCAAATTGTAGCTTGCTACAGATCCCCCACCATGCCCCAGGATTCTCACTCATCTTTTCTTGATGTACTGGACAATATTAGGGTTCAACCAAACACCCTAATAATGGGTGACTTCAACTACCCCACCATTAACTGGGAAAAATACTTGTGTACCAACTCCTTAGCTCAACAATTTCTGGAATTCATAAACTCCAGTACCCTGGATCAACTTATCCACACCCCCACCAGGGGCAACAATATCCTAGACCTAGTCATTACCAACATGAGTGACCGGTGTTCCACACCTGAAGTCAACTCCTCGTTGGTCCGATCCAACCATAAGCTAATCACCCTTGATATCCACATCCCACCCCCACCTGCCATTAAGGAAACCATGGTAAAAAATTTCTCCAAAGCCAACTTATGCTTCTTAAGACAGAAGTGGTGAACTTCATGACACCCATGCAGATGGACAATAGAGTTACAACTGCTGAATCCTACATAAATGCACTCTGTAAGCACTTACACGAGTGCATGGATCATGCCATCCCAAACAGAACCAAAATGCTATCCTCCAAAAAAAGGAAGCCAATCTGGAGGTCCCTTGCCATAAACAAACTGTACAACAGAAGGAAGAAACTGTTGGAAATGAGTGGAGGAGCTCCCTGCTGAGCCTCAGTAAGAAGCTGAGATCCCTTATAAGATCCTCCAAAGCTAGCTACGAAAACAAAATCGCCACTAATTCTAGGGACAACCACAAAGCATTCTATAGCTATGTCAAGAATCTCAATGGCAACACCCAGATCTGCTCTGAGTTACAGCACAAAGGCTTGAAAATTACAGAACCAACTGATATTGCCAACGCCCTGGCAGATAGGTTCAGTGCTAACTCACCCCCTAAAGGGCCCATATCTATACAGGAAGAATGCAGAGTCCCTGTAATCACAACTATGCAGGTAAAAGCTGCACTCTCTAAAGCCAAAAACACACCATCCATGGAACTGGACAACATCCCAGGCTGCGTTTTACATGAACTTCAGAACTAACTGGGTCCTCACTTAAGCACCATGTTCAATAATAGCCTCACATCAGGCTTTGTGCCCACTGAAAGGTGCACAGCAACAGTTATCCCACTCCACAAAGGGGGAGCCACCACTGATTCTGGGAACTATCGACCTATTAGCCTGACGAGCCTGGTCTGCAAGGCCATGGAACGTATCATCATGGAACTCATAAACAAAGACATTGGTAACCTCCAAACTCAGGATCCCACCCAGTTCGGGTTTGTGAAAGGCAGATCATGCCTCCTGAACCTGATTGACTTCTTTGAGACAGTCACCAAAGCTGTAGATGAGGGTAAGGTGGTTCACACAGCCTAGCTTGACCTCGCCAAGGCTTTCGACACAAATAGCTAAACTCACTAAACTAGGTATAAATCCCTACGTCACAAGATGGGTTGCCAACTGGCTCATTGACAGAATCCACACTGTAAAAGTTGCATACTCCAAATCTGACCTCAAAGCAGTGACAAGTGGAGTACCACAGGGTTCCGTCCTGGGACTTCTCCTGTTTGGCATCTACTTCTCTGAAGTACAGGCTAACACAGAAGGGCTCTGGCTAACGAAGTTCGCAGATGACTGCAAACTAAGAGCCATAGTCAAGTCCCCAAATGATGTGGACATCCTACAGAAGGGCCTCGATGAGATAGATGCCTGGTGTCAGAGCCATGGTCTCAAGCTCAGTGCCAAAAAGTGCAGTGTCATCCCCTTTGGTTAAAAACTCTGTACCCATGAACTACCACATAGGGAGCAATCCTCTTAACACCGAATGTGTGATAAGAGACCTTGGGACCCAGGTGGACAGTAGTCTCTCCTTTGATAGTCACATTGCCACAGTAGTCAGGAACTCCTTCTACGTGGCACACCTCATCATAAAAGGGTTCTCATCCAGGAAAAAAGAGGTCATTGTTCCCCTCTACTCGACACTCATTAGACCCATTATAGAGTACAATGTCCCTTTTGGAATGTACCTCACAAGACATCTGCAGCAGCTGGAAAGGCCACAGAAGTACCTCACAAAGAGGATTACTGGCCTCAAACAAATGCCCTACACTGACCGCCTCAAAAAAACTCCAGCTTTACTCCATATCACATTGCCTACTCCGAGATGATCTCTGCCTAACATATAAAGCTATGTCAAACCCAGAGTTGTTAGACATGCTACACCTAAATAAATCTCATTCCCTCCAAGCTACATGCTCTAGGGACCTAAACCTTGTCACCACAATAAACAGGACATGCTGGAGGGATAGATTCCTGTCCCAGAGACTTCCCATACTCTGGAACAGGCTACCCATCTATGTCAAGCAAAGTTCTTCATTAGCACCCTTCAAGAAAAATCTTGATGAGTGGGTGGGAAATAGGAAATACACCCCGGGGATCACTTCTGTGTCTCTGCTCGACAGTGGCACAGGAAAATAACTTTCTTGGGTGGCATAAGCCAGGTAACCTTGTTGGCCAGGCTTATATAGGCTCTTGGGCCGATAGCCTAGCACCTGCCTATGATATGTCATTCCAGCTTCAGTCCAGAACATTCTGTGTAGTAAGACAACATTGCTGAGGTAATGAGAAGGCCATTATAGAAAATTGCCAGCCTGATGCACTTATATTTATCATCCCTTCTGTAATGTTACAAATCGCCACCTCCAAATTTCTATCTAACAAATCACATGTAGAAAAAAAACAATGTTGAATGTTTTCCCATTTTTAGTTATGATGATACATTATAGTCAGACACATATACCCTCACATAGTGCAATGCAGTAGCAGTTGAAATGCTCAGTGTTTTGAAACTAAGAAAAATGGGTCTATATTAGATAGTCAAAGTTCCGTAACTCCGAACATTTAATGGTTGAACCATTAAGTTCGAAGTTACAGAACTTCAACTATACAAAAAAAAAAAAAAAAAAAAAAACACAACATACAAAACAATAACTTGTAAACAGGGGGGGGCAAGCCCCCCCTGCACCCCCGACACCCCCTGCTACTTAAATATACCAACTCCGGGATTGCACCACATTGAAGTGAATGGAAACCTCCCCTTACGGAGATTTCTATTCAAACGCTCGAACTTTTACAAATTCGAACATATGGTCTCAACCATATGTGGTTCGTACTTGTAAAGGTTTGACTACGTGAATGGAACCCAAGAAAAATATATCGATTTACAGCTGCCCTGTATATAAAATAAATGAACAGATCATACTGGAAACTAAAGTACATGAATCTTCACCTTCCTGTCCTTCTGAAGATTTTTAAATGAAGTAAAATACTGACTGAGTTGGAAAAAGTGGATTGTGCTTACAGCTAGAGTGTCTGTACAATAGGTGACAGTGCATTCAATACCCTTCCATGTCATTCCCTTCATTAGCTGACCTCTGGACGTATGCCTGGTCATTAAGTTGCACATTCTGTCCTATGATACCTAGTGTGTCATGGACCTCTAGTAAACTTGCAAATCTCTTGTATGAACCATTTTCTTATTTACTTTAAGTCACTTGTTTTGCTTAAATGTTTACTTTCTTAAAATAACAGATATTCTTTATAGCTGACAATGTGTTCTGAAATAAGACCAGGTACTTTTTCTGCCATTGATTTATCTTATTACGTTTTATTTCTATGATTTTCATATCTACCATTATGTCACATTCCCTTGTATTGCATTTTAAGCCCAGTGTTTCTTTCTTTTATGTCCCCTCCTGCAGCTCCACTCCATTTTGTGTCCTGTTTCACTTCTTACATACAGCTTAGAATGATTTATTTCTTTCAACTTAAGTGTTTTAACTTTGGTCATTCCTATTACAATGCCCACTGAAAACAATTAAAGAGTGCTCCTCTATGAATCCCATAGGGTCAGTACTGATTAACTTTACTGCAACCCAACAAGTTAGTACTGTGTAAGAACTATTAATTATTGAAAGTTAACCCTCTCCAAAAAATGTAATTAGCCAGGCACACTCCTAACTCCTTCCTCACTCACTTCCTATTTAACCATATACTATCTTCTCTCTTTATTCTTATTACCCATCTCCCATGCTTATAAAATATATACATGAACTTGGACTGTTCTCTGACATTCTTCGGAACTACTAAACTCCTGTCTAAACTACATTTTACAAATATTTTTGTTTAATGATGATATACGCTCCTCTCTTACTGATTCCAGCTTTATTTATATTAACCCTCTGCACATGCCCCACAACACTCTCCATATATCTATTTCTTCCTCTACCCAGGCGTATACACCTCAACCCTTAAAATTGACCCAATACCATGTTGCAATAATGCCTGCCTTTATCTACCTCCTGCCTTCCACCCCTTCAGAATAACATGCCATGAACAAACTTCAACATCCAGCAAAATATTCCTTCAATGTGAAGCTAGACTCAAGCAACTCATATATATATATATTTTTTTTGTTACCAATCATTTGTTACCATTTGATACAGCCAGTCCCCATCCCAAAATCACCATCAATTTCACTCTCCCAAAAACCTGAATTATACAGTCCTCAACAGAATTCCATGGACAGACCAGTGTTCTTCAGATATTATTGTCATCAGAGAAACCTCACTAAAGAAAGAGGAAATTCTTCCTACAGGTTGCAACATAATAAGATTAGACTGAAATAAGAAAAGGGGTGCAGGGTATTTAGAATCTCTACCTAGCCCTATTCCACCATCCTAGCCTTCCTCCACTGTCCTAGCTCCCCTCCACTTTTAGGAAATGCAAATATTTATATACTCTCCCTTAAATTAAACAGACGCAAACTCATACGTATTGCAGACATACACATTTCCCAGGTAACAACATTGATACACCAGAAGAATTCATCTACTAGGTCACAACTAACATCCCATATGAAAGAATCATATTAGGTGATCTCAGTATTCACTGGCAAACAATACAAAACTGCAACTCTGATAGCCTAGTACCAACCTATGAACCTATGAACTCCACAATTGATTGAATTCTGACAACTTGCCTGATAAGAGTCCGTACCAACAAACAACTACATCCACATAAGTATAACCAAGCCTGTAACCTACATTCCATTAATAAACATTCATCTCATTCTTAAAGCTCTTTAATTAGAAACCTGTACAAATACTCCAACTCACTGAAGCCATTTCACTATTAAACTTTACTTTGCTTGATGCCTTAGTTAGATACCAATGACTCTATCAGATCTAAACAAATCAAAGTTAACCTAGCTTCATTGCTGTCCAGACAAATTAAAATATTAATGAATGAAAGTGATAAAGATTAGAAAAACTTGAAAAAGTTGTCTTCTAACTCAGACCTCCTTACCTTCAAAAAAACTCAAGAATGTAACAAAAATGTCAAACAAGATAAGAACAATTATTATATAAACTATCAGAATACTATTCAACACAACCTTCATTAATTCTGGTCAACCATAAACAAACTTCTGTATGAAGGTTCATGCCACCTAAGCCTCAACCTTCCTAAATTACAACACAGAATGCATAGTTAGCAAATTCAATGAGTATCTCCTACATACAGTAACATCACTCTTACAAAACTCTACCTGTGTTCATAGGTTCATAGGTTCATAGGTTCATAGGTTCATACTAGGCTATCCAGCCAAGGCATTTTTACAAAGCCACAGCCCAAGTTAAATAAAAAGCACCCACCCTTTGGTTTTAGTAAAACTATGTCACTCATTTTGCTGTGCTCTGTCAGATTCCTCTACTGGAATTAATCTGGGGTAAATCTCTGCAATCTCCCATCCATTCCCAGATTCCTCTTGAACAAGGCCAGCAGCTCTGCCTGTGAGCAGCATTCTCAAAACAACTATTAGACTATACCACTACTACTGTGTTCTCTATTAAACCAATTCCCACTTCCACTACCAAAAAACTACTTAAAGAACTCAAACCTACCACTCTTGTCTAAGACAATCTCTGAAACCTAAACATTGCTGCTA
The DNA here is from genome assembly GCF_019279795.1 of Protopterus annectens. Classification (NCBI taxonomy): domain Eukaryota; kingdom Metazoa; phylum Chordata; order Ceratodontiformes; family Protopteridae; genus Protopterus; species Protopterus annectens. The sequence continues at coordinate 1,064,751,249 of NC_056748.1, read as the reverse complement.
ATGTTCTGGTATTCCCTATCCCCATACTGAAAAACTGTTCCTTGTGCAAAAATGACGTCCTTTCATTATGTGGAAGAAATCATACATTCTACCCTTACACAAAGGACATAATTCAACTGAAATCTCCAGCTTTACACAGACTGCCATCTTATCTCCCTTATCAAAGATACTAGAAAAATGCATGCGTTTCCAACTCCATGAACCACCATGAATAAAAACCTTCTATCCCCAATTCAACATAGCTTCTTACCAGGCTGCATTACTACTACAGCCCTCCTTAGCTTTACAACTCAGATAATTTAAAACAGAAATAAAGGAAAACTAGTATCTGCTGTTTTTGTAGACCTCTCTTATGGCATTTGATGCAGTATCACACACCCTTCTCGTTAGTCTTGGTCAAGATGCCCCACCCCTCTCATGGTTTAAAAACTGTCTTACATCAAGATCCTGGTGAGTGAAATGGCTAACCTCATATTCCTCTTTCTTCCATATAACAATTGGGGTCTCTCAAGTTTCCGTTTGTGGCTCACCAGTCTTAAGCATATTCATTAATGATCTGTGCATGCCAGCAAACATGCCACTCTGGTGCAGTACACTGACAGTTTCCCTCTTCTGTGTTTTCTCAACAACAATTGAGCAACTATAACAACTTACACAACAATATCTCACTTCCATATAAACCTATCTTTGCAATTCCTGGATCCCAAAAAATCTAAATTAATCTTGTCTTGTTTACTCCTAAACAGGGTTTAAATGTAAATACAATTCCATTTCTCAATAACATCATCTATTCACACCCAGAATGAAATTGTGCCCCCCCCCCACACTAATCTGCTAGGTGACACTATAGACAGAACCTGAACTTTGATTTCTATATGAGGGAAATGGTCAAAAACAAAACAGGGTCAAACCTTATCTAACACTTCTTCTTTCGGCTTTTTCCCAGTTAGGGGTCGCCACAGCAGATCACCTTGTCTGCACATTGAATGTCAGTGGAGTTTTACGGTGTTGAGTTGCCAGCCCAGCGCCCAACCTTCCACAGAAGGCACACTCACACGCACACCTAGGGCCAATTTAGAGTGTCCAATCCACCTGCAGCATGTCTTTGGGATGTGGGAGGAAACCGGAGCACCCGGAGGAAACCCACGCGACCACAGGGAGGACATGCAGACTCCGCACAGAAGGCACCCCAGCCGAGGATCGAACCGGAGAACCACTTGCTGTGAGGCAGCAATGCTAACCACTGCACCACCGTGGCCGCCCTCAAACCTTATCTAACACTACTATTTAGAAAACAACTAGCATATAATGTTTTACTTCCTACCCTGCTCTACGCATTGCCTATACTTGTTAACCTACAGTCCTCATTGCTCCTCCTTCTAGGTCAGTGTTATGATAAAGTAGCTATACTTACCACTAAGCTTAAAGCAACTCTTTAGGTTAGAGCTGCCTCACTTCTTACAGTTCTGCCAACTTTGATTTGCTCATAAACTTATCAACAAACCAAATAAATTCCCTGCCCTACCCAATATCGTCCAACTCTGTACCACAGACTAAGCTCTGCTCCAAATTACCAAATCACACAAATCAACTGGATACTGCTTTTATGCCTCACATGTCTACAAAATGTGGAGAGAGAGAGAGAGAGAGAGACATAGAGAGAGAGAGAGAAAGAGAGAGAGAGAGAGAAGGCACATGGCTAATTAGCATATCGACCTCCCCAGTCTCCCCCATTAGCATAGAGCATGGCCGCAGAACCAGCCCTACATGGCATTGCATGTCTTTGTGCTACAGCATAGCACAACATGGTTTTAGAGTGGTCTCTGAAATCAGAAAGGTTACCACAACATATATATGTGGTGTACATATCACAACAACCATTATGAATTCCCTCTTCATATTAAAATCTTGGTCAAGTTCTCCCATTAAAATATGAAACAGTACTATTTAACTTAACAGTGGCTATTCATCCTTAGCAGTTGCAAAAAGGATGACATACATTCATCTGATAAAAGCTCTGAAATAAAGCTTGTATAAAAACTCATTTGACTTTTCCATCTAAAATAATGATATTTCTCCTGGAAGGACAAAATACATTTAACTCATTAGAAGATTTTCCCCCGGATTTACTAAACTTCCATGCAGGACTAGCTTATTCCTGCATGGAAGTGACCATTTAAGAGCAGGACAGCAGCACGCCATGCATATTAATAAGGAGTGTGGCCTGAGCTCCTAAGCTTATACGGAGTGTGTAAGAGTGCAGGGGGCATATCTGAGAGTAGAGCTCTCAGAATAAACACGCCCCTGCAATGTAGAACAGTAGAAAGGGGTATGGAATGAGCGAGACCACTCACAGGTGAATGCATATCCCCACCAACAGTCCCCCTTGTGTATAACAGCAACAGAATGTAGTAATAAAATGAAGAAACCCTGTTATTTTATTTTAAAAATCTGAAGCTAACCGTAGGTGCGCGGGTGTGCCCACCGATAAGAAGATATATGCAAATGAAGCCGCACAGCAATAGTATAGTAGGTGTAGCATTTGCCTACCGAGCAGGCATTCCGGGATTGACTCCCACTGCAGCACGTTCTGTTTTACATGGCAAAGCACGTTATGACCAATATTTTTGTTGCATAATCCACTAAATAACATATATTTATGAAATGGAGTGCTGCAGTAAATGCACATGTGAGGTGTCAGTGTCATAATGAATAAGGCACTAGTAAGCAGGTCTAAGCACAAATAAACAGTAGTAAGCATATGTAAGCACTAGTAAGTGGTCTTAAGCCTGTTTGTGTGGTGGTAAGCAATGCCTACATTGGCTAAGCAATTCTAAAGCTAACTCTCTGTAAGCAGATTTAAAGGCAGGTTAGCAGTGCTTACTGTCATGCAAACCCACTTACAACTGCACAAACGTGCCTTAATCACTCTGTATCCAATGTCCCTTGTTCTGCCCATCAACAAAATAAACAGCCATGCAGGTCTGGAACCCAGGACCCGATACACCATAGTCCCAGTAGTTAACCACCAAGCCAACACAGAAATACAGAAGAATGAGGTATCAGCAAACAAGTTCTCACCATAGTAAAATCAAACTGAACCTGTGAAAGGAATCAGTATACAGACATATGTGCCCTAGCCCACTGCATAACATAAATATGTGAACTGGAGTACAACAGTAAGCCCAGAAGTGAAATGTAATTGTAATAGAGTGGTGAAGTCCCCAATAAAACACAAGGATCCCCATAGAATATACGTACACATCAATCAGGGATACCAGGCATACATATAAGGTGTAATGAATAATAACACAATGCCAAAAAGGCATTATAATGAAAGTCTAATGTAAGCAATGCTAAGCATTGCACAGGCCAGCTTAGGAGGTCTGAGCAATGTGTAGACCAGCTAACTCTTTGTGCCCAGTGGTATACCCCTTTAAACAATGCCAACCTTAGGTAAGCAGGTTTGCCCATATCTTAGCCTTTTCAAAACTGGCCAATCATGGAAAAGTGCGGGAAATCAGCCCTACTTAAAACAAAGAGGTGGGACTACATCTCATAACTGGTTGTAGCTTCCCCTTGCAGGCACTATAGCAGTAAAGGGAGAAGGAGTGCACTTCTGGGCACAGCACTGGTGCATTCAGGAATCCAAAGTCATGGCAGGACTCCTAGTTAAAGACCATGCACAGAGACTGCTGCAGGGCCAGTACCAGGGCTCCCAATATAAGGCAGAGGCCTGGGACCATCTCACCCATGACTTCACCAGTGCCACTGGCATACCCCAAACTGGTGAGCAGGTCAGGCACCACTATGCTGACCTGAAGCAGCGGAAGGGGGACCTCTTGGGAGGAGTGGCTCAAAGAGGCTAGAGCATCAGGGGATGTTCCAGGCATGTGTAAGTATCACCCCAGTATGTGTGCAATAAGTGCCAGCTCAAGTATATCATGGATAGGCATGGCTAAATATTTCTCTTATGTCCCCCACAGCTGCACAGGAGTGGGCCATGAATCAGGAAGCCCACATCTTCTGCCTGGCTCGGTTGCGATGCGAGGCAGGTCTGTAATACTCATGTGTTTACTGTCATGGGAAATAAAAATAAAAGTAGTAGTAAATTAATTTCTAGTATAAAACATGTATTGTTCAAGGCAAGTACTGCATACACTAGAGCATATGGCAGGAAGAGTCTCATATTGTTTGTATGGCAATAAAAGTGTAATATCCTGACAAAACAGATTTAACTACTGGACTGCATGTGTATATTCTGGTATCATATGGTAATGTAGATTTGCAATCATGTAATAGTACTGTAGTATTAAGCACTGTTACCCACACCATGCATCATAAATTGAATGTGCAGGAATGCCTGTATATGACAGGTGTAATCCCCAGAGGCCATTTAGTATAACTGAGAGACACATAGACAGTAAACAGGGAAAATGCTGACAACAAAAACTGAATAGCACATGCAACTGAGATGTGAACTGTTGTTTTTTTAGCACACACAGCCACAGTTTGAATCCTGCCAGTGGTAGTAGACTGCATACAGAATCATACCCCACACAACTGTACAGATATGTCCAGAATGTCTATTAAAGTGGCCCATATCTATTGCCTATCAACCTGTCCCCCTGGGAAATTAGTGGGATGATCCCAGATGTATAGGCAGCAAACAAGAAATACAACTGATTGACGCACATTTATGACAACAAACCTGGAACACTAGCAACTCCCCAATACTTTATGTGACTAAGAAGTCACGTATGTCCCATTTACACCCCAAATTGTTAAGCTGTGGTCAGAGTGTGTACAGTAACAGAGTAAGATGTATGTGCATAATAGTAATGTGGTACCTGGTACTGTGTGTGGGAACATTCAGGTAGTGCTAATAAACATTCCTCCCACAGGTCTGTCAGATACCAACACTGTGCCCGGAAATACAAGAATAATATGCAGTTGCTCTGAATAATGAGGTATTACACATCACTGTCACCCACACTGTCCTACAACATATAACTGTCTAGGAATTCTGTGTAAGAGTGTTGTTAAGGTCAGAATGCATAGAGAAAAACGGCTCTTGTACTCATTTCCCTCACTTACCTAGAGGAAAAACCCTGCAACTCTCTTTTTGCGTGGTGTTGCGCACAGAGCAGCATCGGGCAGTGCCGGTTAGCTGGGGTATACTATTCCCGGCCCCACAAAGTCTGCACCATAAATTTTCCCTTAGAACTAGGCAAGCCTCAACTCAAGTGCTTCAGATCAGCTGCTCTTATTGCAGGACTTGCAAAACAGAAATCAGCACTTGTCCTAATCTCCTAGACAGCACTATTATTCTCCAAATTTCCTAGACAGCACTATTATAATATAGCATAGGACCCTCGATCGTCCGCAGGACTTAAGTTCAATTTACTCTTCAAAACATGTCCAGAGGTCAGCTTCAGGTGTACTCTCCAGTTCATCTGGTGGAATTGGGCATCCTGAGGCAATGTCACAACTGCCTCATGTATACAGACAACCCCCTCCTCTCACCTCTAGACACAAACATTTGTGAGAGATGCAAATACACAGCCAGACTGGAGGCTAAGCGCTCTCAACCCATGACTGTAACAGACAGTCAAGAGGATAAGGGACACACTTGCATCACACCACCTGTCACACATGAATCTACAAAACAAGCAACGTCAAAACATACGCATAAATGCACAAAAACATATTCGGAGGCACTAGGTACCAATCTGAAAAAGAAACAGTGTCCTCCAAAGCAGACAAGCAAGCAACCTGCACCCCCAAACACAAGCCAGAAAACACATAATTCACCTCAGCAATGTGCCTCACAACAGCCCTTAAGGCAAAACACCATACCTAACATGCAAGTGATAGGAGGCTCTATAGTAAGGCACACAGATGTTCCACTCACCAGGCTGAACAAGGAGAAGGTTACTGTCATCTGCATGTCGGGTGCTCAGATCCGCCACATAACACAGGCACTTAGGTCACTCTAGAACAGGTATAAGTATGACGCTGTCATTGTACATGTTGGTGTGAATGATCTAAGACGTACCTCCCTGGACTACATGAAAAGAGACATTGAGGAGCTCTCTGATCATGTGGCCCAAGCTGGTATGACCCTGACCTTGAGTAGCATACTACCTTCACCTAGAATGATACCACAATATAAAGACAAAATGATCAATTTCAACAATTGGCTAAGCTTCTAGTGTCATTCTAAGGGGATCCAGTGTCTGTCTGCCTGGGATGACATGATAGACAAGCCTTGCTGTTTTGCCAGAGATAGGTTGCACCTGTCACCCCTAGGATTTTGAATACTGGCCAAGGCGCTTGCCGTCCCCATATTGCCTTTTTTAGGCAAAACTCAAAGGACAAACCAACTACCGTAACCAGCACAGGTAACCAAAAACTAAGGGTAATGCTACTCAACGCCAGAAGTCTCAACCTCAAAATGCACACACTCGAGGCACTCCTCAGCATGGAGAAAATTGATGTTTGTGCAGTGAAGGAAACCTGGTTCAAGGCTCAAGAGAGCACCCCAGCACTGCCAGGTTACAATTCATATCATACCTTCCGGCCCCAGTTACCAGATCACAGTACAAAGGGTGGAGGTGTATCCATATTCATCAAGGATACCCATATCTCCAGGTTAGTAGAACAGCATGATGCCCCAGAGATCATCCATGCGCAACTATCAGCAGGCAAAACCACATTTCAAGTCGTAGCCAGTTATAGATCGCCCACCATGTCCCAAGATGCTCACTCTGCATTCCTTGAGACATTGGAAAATATAAATGTCCTACCCAACACCATAATCTTGGGTGATTTCAACTACCCTGGTATAGACTGGGTGAACTACCAATGTTCCAACTCCTATGCTCAGCGATTCATAGAATTTATAAATTCAAATGCCCTTGAACAACTAGTATGTTCCCCCACTAGAGGGGACAACATATTGGATTCAATCATCACAAATATGGGCGCCCATTGTACCACACCCATTATCACTCCCTCCTTGGTCAGATCCAACCACAAACTGATAACCCTGGACATACTCACCCCTCCACCTCCCAGTCAAAGAAACCATAGTCAAAAACCTTTCCAAAGCAAACTTCAAACTACTTGCATCCGAAGTGGAAAGCTTCACTATTCCCTTGCAGAAGGATAATAGTAATATCCAGGATGCGGAATCCTACACCAAGGCAATCTATATGCATCTTCAGGATTGCATGGACCATGCTATCCCAAATAAAACCAAGACTCCTTCCTCAAGCAAGAAGAAACCAGTCTGGTGGACCTCGGCCATAAGCAAACTTTAGAATAAAAGGAGGAGACTTATACAAAAAAAGGCCAAATCTCAAGTAGAAAAATCATCCCTGATCAGCATTAGTAAGAAATTGAGGGCCCTCATCAAGTCAACTAAAGCTAATTTTGAAAAGAAAGTTGCCAAGGATGCCAAGGATAACCATAAGGCCTTCTATGGCTACGTCAAAAAGCTAAATGGCAATGCTCAGATCTGTTCTGAGCTAGTACAAAATGGAAAAAAAAAAGGGAAAAAAATTTAAATTAAAACCCCGGAGGGGGGAAAAAATTTTTTTTTAAAAAAAAAAAAAAGGGAAATTTTTTTTTTCCCTTTTTCCCCCTTTTTTTGGGGGTTTTTTTCATCAAAACCCCACCCCCCCAAAAAATTTTTTCCCCAAAAAAAAACCCCTTTTTTTGGGGGGAAAAAGGGGGCCCCGGGGGGGTTTTTTTCCCCCCAAAATTTTTTCCCCCCCCCTTTTTTGGGGGGGGTTTTTTTGGGTTTTAAAAGGGGTTTCCCCCCCCCCTTTTTTTACCCCCAAAAAACCCCCCCCCCCCGGGGGTTTTTGGGGAAAAATTTTAAAATTTTAAAAAACCCCGGGGTTTAAATTTTTTTGGGGCAAAAAAACCCCAAAAAAACCCCCCCCCCTTTTTTAAAAAAAAAAAACCCCCTTTTTAAAAAAAGGGGCCCTTTTAAAAAATTTTTTCCCGGGGGGCCCCCCCTTTTTTTTTCCCCCCCCAAAATTTTTTTTTTTTAAAAAAAAAAACCCCCAACTTTTTTTTTCCCCCCTTTTAAAAAATTTTTTTTAAAAAAGGTTGGGCCCCCCCCCAAACTTTTTTTTTTTCCCCCCCCCCAAAAAAAACCCCCTTTTTTTTTCCCCCAAAACCCCCTTGGGGGGAAAAAAAAGGGGGGAAAAATTTTTTTTTTTTTGGGGGGTGTTTTTTTTTTTCCCCCCCCAAATTTTTTGGGGGTTTTCCCGGGGGAAAAAAGGTTAAAAAAAAACCCATTCCCCCCCGGGCCTTTTTCCCCCCTTTGGGGGGGGGAAAAATATTTTCCCTCGATTTGGGGTTTTTTTTGGTTTTTTTGGAAAATTTTCCCCCAAAAACCCCCCCTCTTTCCCCCCCCCCGGGGGGCTTTCCCCTTTTTTAAATTTTTTTAAAAAAAAATTTTTGGGCCCCCCAAATTTTTCCCTTCCTTTTGGGGTTTTTTTTGGGGGGGGGGGTTTTGGGAAAAAAAAAAAAAACCCCCTGCCGGTTTTAAAAAGGGGATAATTTTTTTTCCCCCCCCCCTTTTTAAAAATTTCCCCCCCAAAAATTTTTTTTTTTAAAAAAAATTTTTTCCCTTTTTTAAAAAATTTTTCCTCCCCCCGGGTTCCCCAAAAAAATTTTTTTTAAAAATTTTGCCTTTTTTTTTCCCCGGGCCCCCCCCCCCCGGGGGTTTAAAATTAAAATTTTTCCCCCCCCCCTTTTTTTGGCCCAATCCCCCCTTTTAATTTTTTTTTAAAACCGGGGAAACCCCCGGGGCCCCCCCCGGGGGGTTTTTTAAATTTTAAAAATTTTTTTTCTTTCATAAAATTAAAGGTGATCTCTGTCTAACATACAGAGCCATGTCCAACCCAGAATTGTTGAACATGCTCCATCTTAGCAAAACCAAATCTACTCGAGCTACACACTCTAGGATATAAACCTCACCACAACAATGAATAGAACATGCTGGAGGGATAGATTCCCTTCGCAGAGACTTCCCTTACTATGGAACAGGGTCCCGATCTACATAAGACAGAGCCCCTCACTATCACTCTTCAAGAGGAACCTTGATGAGTGGATGGGTAACAGAAAGTTCACACCGGGGATCACACCAACAGCACTACTAGATAGGGGCCAAGGGTACTAGCTGCTAGTACAAGGGTCTAGGGAACTACTAAAGGGGCGGTAAATACCGCACAACATGGCTGGGCTAATATATGCCTTTCGGCAGATAGCCCAGTACCAACCTATGAACCTATGAACCTTTAAGCACAAGGGATTAATAAGACAGAAAGCAGATTGGAGATATACAGCAATATCAATATAGCAGACACAATTGTGATGGACAGTGTTTAAGTTGTAGCAGACACAGTCAAGATCTGAATCCTGGGAGTGGAAGTAGACTGCATGCAGATTCATAACCCACAACTGTACACATGAGGCCATGACGTCCAGTATATGTGCCCATATTGACTGCCTGTCCCCCTGTCCCCCTGGTAAGTCTGTGGCATGATCCCAGATATGAAGCCAACAAACAGGGAATACAAGTGATTGTCAAACATCGTGAGAACACACCTGTCACTGTAGCAAACCCCGAAACTGTTAGGAGAGTAATATTTCAAGTATGGTCTATCTACATTCCCATATTGTCAAGCTGTGACCAGAGTGTGTACAGTAACAGAGTGAGATGTATGTGCATAATACTAATGTGTAATCTGGAACTTTGTGTGGCAACAGTCAGGTAGTGCTAACAAACATTGCTCCCACAGGCACGTTGGATACGAACAGTGTGATGAGAAATACAGACCAATATAACCTGTACTGGTACGGTCTACCCTGGTATTGTAGGGGATTGTGAGTGTTGCAGTTTCTCTGAATAACAAAGTATCACTGGTCACTGTCACCCACACTGTGCTACCTAATATAACTGTGTAGGAAAGCATGTATATGTGTGTGTCAGGTCACTAAAAGTGGAAGAAGACAATATTCTAGATATGTTCAGGCACACCAGCATGTGGTCAACACATGGCCAGAGTCTTTGCAGAAAGAGTTGGATAGCATAGTGCAAAACATCAACCTGGAATCCGGGCGTATGTGTACACATAGTTAGTCAGTGTTAACAAACATTCCCTCCACAGGTATACCAGGTAAGAGGTGTATACTGCAGGTAAAACCAGTTTGTGTGTAATGATGACAACAGCCATATCACTGAGCAAAATAAGGCTATAGGGTAGTGTAGTAAGACTTGTAAGGTACAGATAACAGCACTGACTAGGAAAGTTATGTGGACTACAGGAATATACTACTTGCTGATTAACATCTTTATCTCCCCCCATCTTATCTCCAACAATAATCAACATACCCACCCCAAATGGTATGTACTGACTCTGGTAATGTCCAATTGTTTGATAAATATTTTAATGGTTCCCATGCATGTGCCATATTGAATTATTTCAACATTGTTGGCATGGTGCCATCAACATACCTGCATGCTGTTCTTATTACCACTGTGTTCCCATATATGCATTGTTTTGTTTGCTATGCAACTGTTCCAGATCTGGTGTCTGGGTTAATGGGAATATCTATGCATGATGTTATACCTAACCCAGGAATGTGTTGACTATTACTAACCCATGTATGATGATGAAATCTAAACACTATAGCACGCTTGGGAAGGCCGGTCCCAGCGGACCCACCTGTCCCACCTCAGCTGGCTGAGGCATCGGGGACCGCATGTCTGGGGTGCAACCCTGGATTTCCTTATCCATTGGTCATGCACCACCTTTGGGTGGAACTGCCTCAGGGGATGGGGCACGCCTCCCCGGGGGGGGGTGGGCATGGACGGCACCTGTCACCCATCGCCAGGTCAGGGTTGTGGTGCGTAGAGCAATCAACGAGCAGTTTGGTGATCTTATATGCCAGCTCGAGGGCCACATGTCACATTTAGAGAGTCAGCCTGGCTCTGCAGCTCAGCGCCCAGCACAGCCACCTTCGGGGCTGTGAAGGTGCAGTGGTGACTGCCCATGGGTGGGGACCTCACTCCCACTGTTACCACTAGGGGGCTTGCAGGCTTCTGATATCCCAACACCCCTCCCCATCAAGGTGTTTACCCCCACATGTGTCATATACCGCCCCTGTATGCATCTTGTGTGTCTTGTCTGTTACTCTACCCAACCTATCTTGCCAAATATACCTACTACCCCTCCCCAACATCCCATTCTCACCTGAAAAAAAAAGTGCAATCTGTTCCCACAAAAAAATCTCGCCCTATACATAGCTATCCATTTCACACACGTGTCCACTGGACACATGTAATCCGGTCTAATTGGCATCACAACTTATTATTATTGTCCTCACCCATCTACCAGGGGTTTGAATGGCCAAACCTACCTACAAATTCAGTGTATATGCACAGCTGTTGCTGTAGAAGAAATGGGCAGCTATGGACCTTCCCTACACCCATCCTGCACATCCCTAGCTATTTTCCCTGCTGTCTTTCCCTCTTTGTGCCCCTTTTTCACCACATTCCTATCAATCTTTTTTTTTTCTTTTCTTTTAAAGGAATTAGCGTGGGGGTAAGCAGGAGTAAGCACTTTTAAGCAGCAATAAGCAGGTCTAAGCTTGTTTGCACAGGGTTTAAACACTGCCTACACAGATTAAGTAATTTAGAAGCTGAGTATAAGAAACTGTAACCAGAAGTTAGCAGTGCTTACCTCTGCTCAAACACACGCAAACCCGCTTACAACTGCTTTAAAGTGCCTTAATCACTCTGTATCCAATCCATGTTCTGCCCAGCAACAAAATAAACAGCCTCTGCATGGCTCGAATCCAGGAGCCTGCACACCGTAGACAAAGAGATTTACCACTAAGCCATGCCAGATATACATAAATCTGATGTTTTCAGAAACATATCATTCAGCCCAGTTTTGCAATAGTACACAGAATATATACCAACATCTAGATGTATGTGAGTGTGAAAATATATTAATAATATATATTTAGAAATATATACATATATATAAATATATATGAACACATATACATGCAAATGCCTAATCAACACATATATATGTCTACACCTATATGTCTACATATACACAGCAAGCTACATATATATAGCTTGCTGTGTGTGTCTACATATACACAGCAAGCTGTATATATGTAATCAGATATATATCTATGTAGGTATATATGGACATAGTTATATATATGTAAGTATATATATATATATATATATATATATATATATATATATATATATATATCCATACAGGTATATATGGACATACATGTGTAGATATCAATAGGAGATTAACTAAATCATTAATGTCCACATTCACCATTAATAGTGTTGAGAGACCCCAAACAATATACGTCTTGTATGAATAGGTATACCGACCCCCCCACAGTCAAACATGTCCGCCCTGCAATATACTACCAAGTGTTGCAGATCCCATAACCAGATCCGGACACAACATGGGCACAAGATCTTAGTACTACATCCCACCTGTCAACCTGTCAGGCTGGTAGTGATAACATATCATGCAGTACAGTCTGGCTCCCATAGGAAATGTAAAATGTGGAAGCTATCAACATCTCCAGGATAGATATACACAGACACATATATACAAATACAGATATGCACATACACATGCAGAGACAGAGATATGTACAGTAAGATACTCATGTAGTTGTTGCACACAATATGGAACAGCCACTATGCCTACAGTTAACATCCTAACAACTGGACACTGGATGAGCCACCCATACAAATGACATATGCTGCCTGCAACATATGCCCACAGAGAGGTCATAGGATAAAGCACCACACACAGTTTTGCAGAAATGGAATACCTTTATTTGTGTACTATTACATATGTATATGCCATGTCATATAGCTGTTCAGACACTGACAACCATATAAACAGAGTAATGCAACTGTGAAACAGTTATACTAATACAGTAGTATGGAAAGATCCACAACTGTTCCTGTCCAGGCCAAGCCCTTCAAATCGTACAATAGTAATGACAGACTGGGCCACAGGATACCACACAATCAGCAGTAAGTGATGCAGGTGTATACTCCAGCAGCCCCTATCTACACTCTGTACACAATCAGTAGGTGGTACAGACTTCAGTTGGCCAAATGGGATGTAACTGATACATAACAAGGCATAACTGACACCATCACAGGCACACTGGCAAACAGAACAGTCTGTATGGCAGGAGGCAGTAGGCCTGCAGTAACCTACTTTATGTAAATAATGTCAAGATAGGTGAAATGTATGGTACTGTACATCCAGATACCTTACGGCAGCTCAACCCTGATACCCCCACATTTTGTAACAGCCTGGGTTATGTATGGTGCACCCCCCAAGATTCAATAATACAGGGACATATACCTCTGTTACATACACTGGCCTCTGGAGTGCATATGGGCACACATGTATTGTGTAGGTGAAGCCCACACATATATGGCCCCAGCCCCACTTTATGTGTGGGGGATACAACACCAGTGGACTCCTGGCAGGAATGGCAGTGTGGTATACGTATATGTGCATATGTATCACTATCTGTATATGTGTAGACATATAATGCTCTTTATATGTATATATCTGGGTGTGTATATGCATATCTATGTACACATACACACCCATCTATATATGCCGACATGTACATATGTAATTATCTATATAGATATCTGGATAATCATATGTACATATATATTCACCATATGTCCTGAACATGGGGTGTAGCCCCAACTCAGCCCCTATAGTCCCATTTCTGTAGTGCAAGGGGATGTCGGTATGTATAGCAGGTATATTAGTGGACTATTGCTACTGTAATATGGATTGTCATCACAGACATGGTGTGTGTGGGAGGTCACATCTGCTTTACACATATGCGCCATTGGCTACTGACAGACACCCTAAGGACATCATAGTACAGCACCACTGCAAAAACGTAATGCTCCTGTGGACTACAACAGAGATATTGGCCAATAGATGTGGACATTCCAACACAATCTGTACAGTCCAGAGGTGTACACAGAACCCCTTAGTGTAGAACATGTGGACCAAGCCTCACAATATAGATGTTAACAGCCATGTAGATGGGTATAACACATAATGACTGGTATACATTCGCCCCCATAGGTTATGCATTCACACACCCCTGTCTGTCCCGGCACATAATAACTGCTGGTACAGAGGTGCTATGGCCACATACTACCCACTAGATATTGACATACATCGGTACAGCATCCCACCGCTCAGTCTGACATACATGGCTGTTAAGGGAGGCTGAGCAGCAGTACATCTGGCAAGTATCTGGACATGGCATCTCACTGGTTAAGTACACTAAGCTGCTAGGCATGTAAGACAGCACTGTGCAGGCTACAGGCAGACTGGCTCAACACTGGCCTACATCTCCTATGGGGGAATGCACTTGTACCTGCATATATAGCAAGCTCTACAGGCATGTCACAGCACAGGGTAAGATACACCTGTGTGCAAGTGCAAAACCACAACCAATGTGAACACAGCCACAGCCACATATGGTAAGCTAGCATAATATTACAGTATATGGACTATCTGTTCAACACCATCCTCATATGTGCCACTCACACACTAACCCTACATATACTGGGCCTCTACACAGTGTGATCTGATGCCTGTCTGTGGTATGGGACATGTGTGTGTATGGTCCTACAAACATGTAAGCCAATATGGTAACATACGGTGGAGCAGCATGTAACATCAGATAGGACGGGACCTAGAACGATGACGTCTACCACAGTCTGTACCAAGGCCAAGGCACATATTGACAATACACATACTGTCGACATTCACCATAAGTAAACAGACCTCAGTACTGTACAAACAACCACAGAATGTTCAGGTTATGTCATCAAATATAATCCCTACTGTACATAACATGTGTAGCAGTCTGATATCTCACTGGCTTGTTATCAGGTATGATGACACTAATTATGGTGTACAGCACATATGCACCTCTTAATGCATGATATATGCACAAAGGTTGACAGAGTTGTGGCTGGAAGCACATACATAGGGCCAATATTGACATGTTGCTGTGAGAACATCTTACATTTGCTGTTGTAACAGGGTTTGTCACAAAATATGTCCTATGAGGGATATAAAGTCAGTAACTGTCCCGGCTTTCAACATCTACAGACTGCAATCCTCACACTATCTTCTGCCGTTCATAGATACATGCACTGTGGGTAACACATGAAACCAAAGGCACCACACACTGCCCAGTCTGCAGATGACCCTACAGATGGGGAGTCCTCATAAACATAGAACTGACATGACAGGTATTAATACATGTAGAACAGCCATATCTGCACACACCCTGTTAAACCAACATTACTCCGAATGCGGTATAGCAGCACTTACAGTCTGTAGTCAAGTCAGGCACATCCCTCTCCTTTGTGTTGGCCTGTTTCCACAGTGTATGTTTTCAGAGGTAAATCCCCAATCCATCTGAGATGCTGTTTGCCAAACAACAGATCAAGTTCCTGCTCATAATGAATGGAAAGGCCCAGCACCAACATGATGTTCCCAGATATTGGAGTGTGTTTCCATGCAATTGGCTATGGGAATGTTACCACAGCTGTTCCACATGCAATCAGCTAGGGGAGAGCTGCAATTCGTGCAGAGGTTATCATCACTTAAAATGCATCACTTAAAATGCACATGCTGCTGCCTAAGCAAAGCAGGTGTAGGTCTCCACATCCACCAGTGAGGGAGTGAGAGAGGCAGACAGAGGCAATGACAAGTCAGGGAGGGGTGGGAGAGTAAAATGTAAGCATGTTTGTGTCACACACCTACAGCACAGGGTATCAAACCCTTGATGACTATGTAGTGCTATTACAATCCTATGCAGTTATTGGTTGCGCCACATAGGTTACCTGTTGTGGAGTCCTCAGAACATATATGTGATTGTGAGTGACATCTGCAACAGGGATGTGGTAGCTATATGGTAGGTGAAGTACACATGCCTGTCTGCATGAACAGGTGCCAACGTCAACACAGTCACACTCTGACAGGGATGCACACACATTGACACACTTGGCAGGGCCAGGGATATAGCTCATCTCTAGTGAGATTGCCACAACACATTACTGTGCAGGTATCACATGCACCACATGGGTCATATGGAGGTTATATAGGCAAAGGGTATGGGGAGGTGTCTGACATCAGACAGCATGCTTCAGTATGCCACTGGGGGTTGTAGTGAGTGTGGATGTAATCATACAACACACACACAAACACACACAGGGTGCCAGTACTGACATACATGGGTGCATTTCTGCACGAGTATGTGGTGGTCAACTGTGCCAAATGGCTATACAAGGCTAGGTGATGGGTATACCTTGGCATCAGGCCACATGACAAATGACAAAAAAAAAAAAAAAGCATTGTGGCTCAGGGCTGTGGTTTCTGCATTTGCCCACACAGGTGGGTATTGTATCCACCATCCAGTCACCTGTGTGACTATTGGGTGTGGCCAATGCTGTGCACCGCTTGCTATGTATATGTTCCTTAGTCCATGACAGGGATGGTGCCTGGGATGGGCACACCTCCCACATGCCTGTACAGTGACATGTAGAACTGTACCTGGGGTGTCAGACCCATGTTGTGTACACAGACTATCATCAGATGTGCCAGTCTTGGCCACCTGTGTCAGGAACTGGTAATGGACAGCAGGTTAACCCTGCACCTACATTGATAGCATGCTAATGGCATTCCCTGATGTCAGTGGCATCTGTCCATACAGGGAATGTTTTCAGGCATGGTATGTCCTTTGTGCATCACATATGATGGCACCACAGGTATTGCAGGTGTCCAGTGGGGACCATGGGGATGGTGCACTGTCTGCATGTATGTGCCGATTGGACAGATGGACAGGGTGCCATGTCCTCTGTAGGCCACTGCAATCACTCCATAGTTACTATCAGTGGCCAATATGTTGTGTACTACACACATATTGACCATTGCCTTGGCATGGGTGTGTGTATGAGACATGGGTTGAGAGTGTGCTCTGGGTAATACTGGGGTTGCTAACTGTGATTGCCTGGCCATGATGTCACATGTATGTCTATGGATTTGCACTCCAGCCTCACGGCTATTCCACATCTGTTATCCCTGTACAGTGGACATTGTGATATATACCAGGGCCACCATATAAGAAATTTGCAAAACCCACTCCACATTGGGCCCAAGTGTCACAAACACACACACACACACACACTTGTCATGTCTGGGAGTAGAACCCCTGCTTAACTAGTTTATTACACTACACAGTTATAGTACGTGCCATGGAGATTACTGGAACACTCCTTCCCCAAAGGTGTATATCACATTGGATGACATCTGCAGAATTAGCAAATTAGGGCATTCAAATTGTAGTGAGTGTGGCTAGGCTAAAATGCATTGCTCCCTCCATAGACGGTGACAAACACACAAACCATCCACAACCATGTTTGGGTATAGAACCCCTAACAGAAGTCTATATCACACTACAGCATGGAGCTGTTATAGGACGCACCACAGGGATTACTGGAGAACTCTTTTCCCAAAGGTGTATTTCACAATGAATGACATCAGCAGGATTGCCATAGTAGGGCATTTGACATGTACAGAGTGTGACTAGCCTAGAATGCATTGCTCCCTACACAAACATTGAAACACACACACAAAACATCCACAGCCAACATGTGTGGGTATAGAACCTGTAACAGAGGTCTATATCACACTACCGCATTACACAGTTATGGGACACAACAGGGAAATTTCAAGGTTGCAATTTTACCAGAGGTGTATTTCTAGGTGGATGACATCAACAGCCTTACCAAAGTAGAGCATTTAAATTGTAGCGGGTGTGACTACCCTAAAAAGCATTGCTTTCTTTGCAGACAGACACACACAGTTGTCAAGGCTGGGGTTAGAACTCCTACCTAAACATTTTATCACACTACAGCAGTATGCAGTTATGGGATGCACCATGGAAATTACTGGCATACAGCTTTTCTAGAGGTATATTTCTAGGTGGATGACATCAGCAGCCTTACCAAAGCAGAGCATTTAAATTGTAGGGGGTGTGACCACCCTAAAAAGCATTGCTTTCTACACAGACAGACATATACAAATGCTGGGGTTAGAACTCCTACTAAACTATTTTATCACACTACAGCAGTACGTAGTTATGGGATGCAGCACGGAGATTATGGGGATACAATTTTCCCAGAGGTATATTTCTAGGTGAATGACATCAGCAGCCTTACCAAAGTAGAGCATTTAAATTGTAGGGGGTGTGACTACCCTAAAAAGCATTGCTTTCTACACAGACAGAAACAAATGCAAGCACACACACAGTTGTCAAGGATGGGGTTAGAACTCTTACCTAACTAGTTTATCACACTACAGCAGTACACAGTTATGGGGCACACCACGGAGATTACAAGGCTAAAACTCTTCCAAAGGTGTATTTCACAGTGCATGACCTCAGCATGCTTGTCATAGTGGGGCTTTGGGGAGGGTAGTGTGTGTGCATGGGCCATAACCCATTCATCTAGGGGTTGACACATCACATGTGGGCACAACTTGAGTCATAGAAAACACAAAAATGACAACCACTGCTCACAAGGACATCAAGGATCCAGGCGAAGACGTAACAGTAAAATTGAATTTGAATTTAATAACAGCAAAACACCGACTAAGTGCTTTCGCCAAATAATGGCATCATCAGAGTCAGTGTAAACTCACAAATGCACAATATTTATACAAATTGAATTAGTCAATTAGTGATTGAATTAACAAGTCAACCAATATATAAATGTAACTGGAAGGGCTCCAGGTACATTAAACCAAACTAGATTTATATTTCAACACTGGTTTAATAGAAATGAAGTCGTTGATACCAGGAAATCTTGTGGCGTTTAGTCGAAGCTGCCATTCAACCTCCTTGATCGCTACCCTATTACTAATATCAACTCCCTGATCAGGAAGAACCCTATCAACCACAAAAAATAAAAATTTTTTAAATTCATTACACTTGCAACTGTGTAAATACAAAGCATTATGTTCGTCTTTCTTCTTCAAACACCGCAAATGTTCACTAATTCTGTCACGCAATCTACGTGTGGCCACAAGATTTCCTGGTATCAACAACTTCATTTCTATTAAACCAGTGTTGAAATATAAATCTAGTTTGGTTTAATGTACCTGGAGCCCTTCCAGTTACATTTATATATATTTTTACACTATTTTCACAAATACTATTTACATTTATTTTACCTTATATTTTTACACTTTTATGTTTTATTGTGATCATGTATATACATGCACTTTTAGTAATTTCTGTTGCTGCATCGTTTGAGAATGTTTTGATTTATAGGAAAATCAATGTTTTGAAATTACGAGGATTATGTAAAGCTGTGGCTCATTGGTTGACTTGTTAATTCAATCACTAATTGACTAATTCAGTTTGTATAAATATTGTGCATTTGTGAGTTTACACTGACTCTGATGATGCCATTATTTGGCGAAAGCGCTTAGTCGGTGTTTTGCCGTTATTAAATTCAAATTCAATTTTACTGTTACGTCTTCGCCTGGATCCTTGATGTCCTTGTGAGCAGTGGTTGTCATTTTTGTGTTTTCTATGAGACTGTGCCCTTTTCTTGGTATTTTATTTGATTTTTTTGGTTTTTTCGACAACTTGAGTCATATTTCACAGGTACATGTATACAGCTGCTAGATGACTACTTCCTTGAACAGTCATGTTGCACAGTTGGCACGTGCACCACATACTCTGTAATGCTGACAGATACTGGTGGCTAGTATCTGCAGTGAGTGACATCTGACCCTCATGTGGTTGTGGCCCTTTGGCTGTTTGCTGGGTGGGGCAGGCCTGGATGGCTCCTTGTCACAGTCACCCTCTTCCACACATCTATGTACTTCTATGTTTGGCTTATTAGTGTTTTGTCCTTACATATATGCCTTTATTCCTATCCAGTGTGTGTGCAAAGCATGAGTGGTGTATACTGAGGAGTGTCTGCACTAACATCTGCGGCTGCCAGATATCTGGTCCACTGGTGTTTGCAGACATGGCCTTCATGTGTGTGTGAGCATGCCCAGTATGACCTTTCAGTATGTGGTTGACTGACATTGCCTTCATTTCTCCAAGTGTGTGAGCATGCCCAGTATGCCCTTCTGTATTGCATGTATGGATCGGTTCCAGGTAGTTTGCACTGCAGTGCAGACCTTTGTGTTGTACACCTACAGGTAGCAGACTGTTTCTGCAGGGTATCCGTTGATCATTTGGCATTGACTGTTACTGCATTTCTGCATAAGAAGGGGGATCACACCTGACTAATCTACATTTCTACACAGGATTGAGGGGGGCACACCTGACTGTTACTATATTTCTACATAGGATGGGGGGCACACCTGACTATTTCTACATTTCTACACAGGGCTTGGGGCCACACCTGACTGTTACTACATTTCTACGTAGGATGGGGGGCACACCTGACTATTCCTACATTTCTACACAGGATTGTGGGGGCACACCTGACAGTGACTACATTTCTACGTAGGATGGGGGGCACACCTAACACTTGTACACATTTTCTAGGACTGTTCTGGTATGTTGGGTACTCCATATCAGTTGGTAGTCTTAACTATCGTGCTGGCTAGAGGCATACCAGTGTACTTCAGATCTTAGCTTTTAATTACCTACATATTAGTTTCTGACTTCCTACCCTCATCTCACTGCCTGACCTGCTGTAGTCTGTCTGTGTAGGCCTGGGGGGGGGGGTTACACATAGGCCTCATTCAGAGGCCATAGCACAGCCTTTGTTTTTGTGTGTCTACACCTGTCCTGCTGGCTGTGACTGTTGTTGGGTATGTGAACCCCCCTGACTGGCATGTGGGATTCACTTACCTCGTGGGTGTCTCAGTACTGATGATGGTGCTGCAGGGCTGCCTGTGTTGGATGCACATAGTACACTTCCTACACATGGTTAAGCACAGATAGTGTAATGTTTGGCATCCCTTTTACTGTATGTGAGAGTCATGTAATTCACTGGGTCCCTCCTGTGTCAGTGTATGTGCTATGCATTGCCTCTTTGCCAAGGCCAGGGCATACTGGGCATGCCTCCTTCTGCCTACTGAGGCAGGCCCAGGTTGTTCCTCCTCCGAGTCACTCTGTGCCTGTGCAGTCCTTGGCATTGGTGGGGGGCTGTGTGGCCCTGCCCCATGCTGTTCCTGCTGCAGCTGTTTCCACAGGATCATATTGTGTAGCATGGCACATACAAGGACAATTTGGCTACATGTAGCTAGTGAGTACTGCAAGGCTGCACCGGATGTGTCCAGGCACCGGAACCATGACTTGAGCATCCCAAACACATGCTCTACTATAATTCTGGTCTGTGCTTGTGCATCATTATGGAGTTCTTGTTCGGGTGTGTGTGTGCATTTCTGATGGGTGTCATCAGCCACGGCTCCAGTGTGTATCCAGCATCCCCCACTAGGTGACCATCAGGGATGTCCCCATTGGCAAATCTCTGATACAGCTGCGTCAGATGCCAGATGTGGGAATTGTGATAGCTTTCAGGGCAGCCAGCACACACATTCATTATTATGCCCTGGGCATCGCACACGACCAGGCAGTTGATGGAGGGGAATCCCTTGCAGTTGATATAGACCCTAGCCTGCTCACTGGGTGGTGCTTTGATGCATATGTGCATGCAGTCTATAGCACCCACTACCTCAGGGTATTCTGCTATTTGGTGGAACAGTTGCATATTGCTGGCCAATGCCTCATGGGTGTTGGGGAAATATATGTGCTCACCGACATGCGCTGACATGGCATCCAGGAAATGGTGGACTACCCTGGATGCTGATGCCTGTGAAATCTCCATCATATCCCCAGTTGGCCTTTGGAAGGTACCTGTAGCTAGTGTTCATAGGCCTACACATACCTTGGTATCCACTGGGATGGGTTCCCCTCTGTTATTTCTGTGTGTGAGTCATGGCCGGTACAGCTCAACAATTTGCTGTAGGAGGTCTCTGTCCACCTTATAGCACTCCACTATCTCCAGCTCATGTAGCCCCTGGTAGGTTACTCTGGGTCTGTACACTCTCCTCTGTCTCCTCACTGTGGGTTGGTCAACAGCATTCACATCCTCATCATCCTCAGCCTCTTCCACAAGTTGTTGTATGATAGTTATTGCAGACCCTATCATTTTGTTATTGTGAGTTTTAAAAGGTCCCCGCTTGTTTACACTGGTGGTGTAGAGTGTGGGAAAAACCAGAGGGGAAAGTGTTTGCATAGTTTATAGTAGTGTTCTGGGCTGGGCTGGTCTGCTGCCTGAGTAATTGGCTGATTCTGATACATTTCACCTGCTAGCTAAGCTAGTTCTCCTTGATTACCTTCCTACTGCTATTTTCCCTTCCCATTGCCTTCCTGTTTAAGCCCGGGTGTGCGCCACGCAAACAAAGCGCTCACATGTGCACACTGCTGCTATTTCCTGGTTTAACTTCTTTTTTCTTCCTGTAAAACCTGGTGCGTGGTATGCACACCTGCTTAAGCTTTGTAACGAGTGCTAGGCAGGTTTAGACACACCCCGTAGCTTAGCTGTGCTAAGCTAGAAGCAAACCCGAGCCACAGGGCTCCAATCCGCTTACAGTATGCCTGACACCATCCCCCATGATGTCACCTAACTCCTAGGCTTGCAGCAAGCTATTCCTACTCTTACACTGTTGGGACCTGACTCACATGCTGGGGAAAACTGGGATTCACTATCCTTCCCCTCATTTGCATAGGATTGCCTGCTAATGCATAGTTACATGTCTCACACTGAGCCTCCCCCCTTAGCAACCACTACTCAGTGGCCATGTTGTCTTCCGCCTGCCATTGACTTGCGTGGCAGAATACTTATTTTAGTTAGATTGCTTAATTTAGTTTCATTTTGTTATTTTTCCCCCTGATCCCATTTGCACGCCGCTGCCCTATGCTTAAACAGCTGAGATTGGCTAAAAAAACCTAAAAGTTGACTTTTGTGTTTTGTTTACTGTTTGCAATGCCAATGGCCTTATACCTGGCCATTGGCTTGCTTACTACATGATATGCAACCTTTATTTGGAGCTGTCACAGCTCCGTTTTGAATTTTGCAGGAATGTACACGGTTACTAATCGAGTACATTTCTGCAGATAGCACTCGTCCTGCACAGATGGTTGCAAGCTTCCTGGATTGCAAAATCACCTCTTTTGCATAGATTTCTCCTGCAAATGGAGTAATTTGCATACAAGGGCTTAGTCCGTGCAGGATCAGTGTAGGAGCGCTCATGCACGCCCCTGATGGCTGTTCCTGGATCATACGGCAGACATATTGCCTGCTTGAGCTCCTGCACTGATCTTGAATGCCATGCAAGCTATAGAGAATCCGAGAGTTTGTTACTTATATCCCAAAGAATACAATTTTAGATGGTTCTGAGCACATGGATTTACGCAATACTTCATGTCATTAATATATGTACATCTGCATGAACAGCAGCGTAAAATGATGAGAAAACTCTGTGAGTCTGAGTGCCAAGAAAGAAAAGAGAGAATGTTGGAAGATACTGATGGAAAAATAATGAAAAACTTAAAAAATATAGTTTGCTGACACTTTTTTATTTACTAGTGTTTTTCTCTCTCTACCTATATAGCTATTGTTTTCCATACTAATAGTCATAGTTTCTGAAAGTTCTCAAGCTAGATATATTTTCAAAATATTGTTGTTTGCATATAATATATGTGTTGTATATTTATGCATGTGTGAATGCATGCATATCACTGTATATGCAAGAAAATGTAAACATGGATTTGTGTGTCTCTGTTTCTGTATATATATATATATATATATATATATATATATATATATATATATGAGTCTAATGTTTTTTGTTGAGTCTCATTTCACTGTATTTCATTTCATCCCAGCCACATTGCTGAAAACACAAATTACTGAAAACTCATTTCACTGAATCTCATTTAACTGAACTTCATATATATGGCACTGTGTAGAGTGCTGTAAGGCAAGTAAAAGGTATATGCCCTTTTCCCCACTGTAGTGTGATCCTGCAGTTAATATATATATATATATATATATATATATATATATATATATATATATATATATATATATATATAGTTAGGGGGTGTGTGAGGGACACAGCCACCCACATTGGGGGTGCAGGGAGGTGCAGCCCTCCACTTAGTTTGAGTTCACATTGTCTTCTGAGGAGAGTTAGTCACTGGTGTTGCAACTATGCATGTCTATTGTTTAAAATGTATTGTTTTGATGTTTTGGTAAAATACAATATAAAACAAACAAGGTGGGGGGCTATGACCCCCACACTCCCCAATGTGGGGGGCACAGCCCCCCACACCCCCTAACTATATATACTAATTCCAGGATCACACTACAGTGGGCAAAAGGGCATATGCCTTTTACTTGCCTTACAGGTGGGTTGTGGTTATGAAGTGGGATGAACAAAAGTGTTGGTTTTAATACTGGGAATTTATTTGGTCTTGGTGCTGCATTGGGAAAATGCTATGTTGAATGTATCAGACTCTGTTTTTTATACATACATAGAATTGTATTTTTGTATTTTTCTAACAAAGTTTGGTAAAGTTTATTAACTGAAAGGGGGATTTGTTAGTGAAGAAATGCACAGCATATGTTATTTGGTTTACTACTGACTGTTCAATGCTTGGAAGGCTGAGTCAGACATTTACTGAAAACGTGCCCAGAAATTCATTATCTTGAATACGAGCAAGCCTGAAAACTATTTCAAATGCTAAAAGTCCCTATTGCTCCACACCCAGGATCAAACATTTACATGGGTCTGGAAGGGGGCAAGTTCAAACAGTAAAGTAATGTAAGTATTTGGAATGCTTCCCTTTTTGGGAAGAAATTAACAGTTTTATATCTGCTTTGTGTCTGATAAATTCAAACTTTCTAAAGTATTAGTACTGTTAAATGCTCCAATTCCCAGATGTGTTCCCAGAATACATTATCTAGTTCTCTGGAGTCTCCTACTACAAAAGTTATTAAAAAAATGGAAAATGTGTAGTGCCATCATTCATAGAATATATAAATATTGTTACAGCTGTATGTCAGAATGAATTATAAACCATCAGAATGAGACTGAATGAGGCCACTGGTTACAGCTTGACTCCTGTTTCATTTATAATTATTTTCTTCCTTTTTTCTAATGGAAATCATAAACGGTTTAGATTAAGTGTGATATAGTCACATGCACAGCTTGCTTCTTATGTTAATATGCTATGTTAAAATTTAATAAAATCTTAAACAGTATATCATTTAGATGTTATGTAGTTATTCATATAAAAAACATCCATACATATATGCACACTTTGTCAACCTAGCTTGTTTCATTGAGGTGACAGCATCTTTTCAAGGGAAACCAGAGGTGGCTTTCATGCACTCTAGGCGTATTTGACCAGGTCCCTATTAGTTCAGCAAAAATTCAGTTCAGCGAATGGCATTTTCAGTTCACTTACATCGAACATGCCGTTTGTTGAACTGTTCATACTGAGATCATGATATAGTGAAGATCGGGAAATTTGCCCTTGCCTCACAATAGTACAATCTTGGAGTTGGTATATATAATTATCGGGGGTTGGGGGTGCAGCCATAAGTGAGATTCGAGACCTTTCACTGAATTAATATAGACCCATTTGACCAGGGCAGTAAGCAACTTTCTGCACATTTTTAGTCATAAAGTGGCACCAGAGTGCTGCTAGTAGTTCTGTTTAAACTTGAGAATTAATTTAGCTATGATAATGACAGAACAGCTCTAAAATCAGAAATAATGACACTGAAAATAAATGAGGAAATTTAGGCAACTGAGATGGTATCAGGAAAGCCAGAATTAATTAATTAATTAATTAATTAATTAATTAATTGACATTTGGTTGCCCAGAAAATCCCACTGGGCAGGTTTTCATTTTCAGTGGAGACCAAGGTAGAAAAGTTCCAAAGTATTATATAATCATTTTAAGAACAAGAGTTTTACAATCCTCAAAAATAATACAATAAAAATTATAAAAAATCTACAGTTTAAACAATTATACTAAATTAGATACAAAGTGAAAACATTGGTTAAGAACGGATACAACTTATATGACAATGTCTTAAAATTTTGAGAAATTTGTGCCATTTTAGAAAAGTTAAATATTAGTATAATGCAAACAGGAAATTCAATATGAAGTAGGGAAAAACAAGGGAGCTAGAGTAGTTAGAGAAGAGAAATTAACGGAAGTAAGAAAGCAAGTAAGGAAGGCTGAGTATGGAGGTATAATGTATGAATAGGTACTTACTCTTAAGTCACTAGGCTGAGGAGGATCTGAAAGACAGTGAGCCATTAACATGAAAATATGCATGCAGTTGAAATAATTCTTGCAATAACAGAGAGTTATATGGTATCAGATATGTTAATATTAATGGCAGCAGAGAGAGCTGGACCATTACAGCCAAAAGGACATATGTGGCAGCACTGACAGATGTAAGGAAACTGACAGAAGGAAAAAGTAAGGCAGTTAACAGAAAGATAGCCAGTGGTTAGAGTAAAAAGCAAAGCAGTTACTGTGATAAATAGATGTGATATTTTGGATAAGGTTGTGTAGCAGATGGGATTCAAAAATAAACTCATACAAATGTTAATTCACTTAACAGAATGAGATATTCTGTGAGATAACTATTGGGTCTTTTCTGTTTGTTTGTTTGTTTGTTTGTTTGTTTGTTTGTTTTTCCTTGCGGGACAGATGTTTACCTAGGAATGAATACATGTCCCAAAATCTGAATATACGGTTTAGAAAAACAGTGAGGATGAGTTTGAAGCATTTTAGCAACACTGCCAGACACTGTACAAAGATGATGACTACAGTGTATAATGAAAAAAAGCTTTGGACTGAGACACAAATAATGTGGGTTGGGTGATGCATCAACATTATCAAAATTTAACATTTCACTAATGCATAAATCTCTAATGCCCCATTTTGACAGAAAATACTGATTTATTGACCAAAATAAAAGAGTACCATGAAATTTGGAGTGGCCTCCTTTAAGTCATGATTTTTAAATTTCAGTTTGACCTTTCCTAGCTGTGCCCTGCCTCATCATCATTCCAGGTAGGGAGGGTATGGGTGGGAGGAAGTTTTATCTGAGAAAAAAAACAAACAAACAGGACTCACAGGACTTCTCAGGTGCCAGAGTAATTCTTTTTCTGGCATTTGACCCTAAGCACTGTGTATCTGAGAAAGGGAGATATTCTGTTGCATTATCTTCAGTTTGTTTGTTAAAATTACAAAGCTTTGGACAGCACTATATAATATGCTCCCAATTTAGTTTAACACCTGAACTACATCCATTAAGATGGAATCACCGAAATACTAGAACATCGATGGACAACATGCTCAAATCACCAACATCGAACCAAATGTAACAAGCAAATATAATTGATATAACAGTTTCACAGAGGGGCAACCACCTAAATTATATATACCAGCTCTGAGATTGCACTAGAGTGGGGTAAGGGTACATTTCCTGATCCCCACTGTACCGCGATCTCCATTCCGTATCACTATGTATTACCTGACATCCACACTACATAGATCAATGTTCCGCGGTTTGAGCATGTTGTCTCTCAATGTTCTGTTGTTTCGTTTTCTGTCTCTATGTTTTATAATTTGATATTGTGGCATGTTGATGGTCTAAAGTAGACCTACACACACACACACACACACACACACACACACACACACACACACACACACACACACACACACATATATGTAAATCTTATTCAAATTATTTGGGGTAAAAAGGTCTCTATAAATAACTTTCCATTTATAGATTTTCCAAAAGGGAGATATAGAGGTTTTAACTACTGATGTACTGATGTAAGGGTCAGATATCTGTATGAGTCATTGAATAGTTCATATTTATTCTAATACAAGAATTTTTGGAAGTCTGTGCTCATTGTCCTTGATTCTTGAGATCTATGAAGTAAGTGTGATTTAATACCAAGAGTGTGCCAAGACATTTTATAGTAAATCTGAACAGCTGGTTGGCTAGTAACAGAAGCACAACATTCCCTGCAGTACTACAGAGCAAATAAATAATGAAATGTAGTGTTATTATACAGTGTTTGTAAAATACTACCTTAGCAAAATGTTTTCAGATGGTCCTCAGTTTGATATTACATTCTGGTTTTGAACCGGATATGACTAAGTGTACTTGAGTTTGTGAGGAAGTGGATGGCAAGAAGCCAGGAAGTAACAATTTTAATTATTGTGTTGGTGGGTGACCATGGTGGTGCAGCAGTTAGCATTGCCACCTCACAGCAAGAGGTTCTCCGGTTCAATTCTCAGCTGGGGTGCCTTCTGTGCAGAGTCTGCATGCCCTCCCTGTGGTTGTGTGAGTTTCCTCTGGGTGCTCTGGTTTCCTCCCACATCCCAAAGACATGCAGTAGGTGGATTGGACACTCTAAATTGGCCCTAGGTGTGAGTGTGTGCCTTCTGGGGAAGGTTGGGTGCCAGGCTGGCAACTCGACACCATAAAATTCCACTGCCAATCATGAGCGGACAGATGATCCACTGTGGTAACCCCTGACCAGGAAAAGCTGAAAGAAAAAGATTGTTGTTTGCGTTGGTCTTTATATTTTTGTGTACTCAGCTTGACAGGACTCTTCCTTTTTGCTGTTATATAGTCTAAAACTACTAAATACTACTGACATAATATAATTCAGTGTCAGTAAACGTCCAAGCTACTTGAGTGATAAACAGGAATGCCTTGTTATACACTCGGTTTTGGAGGTCATGGTAGTTGCTTTTGTCTACATTTTCATTTTGTATGTACACAATACTTATATTTTGGAAGCTATAAACTCTATTTATTGTTTCATATCATTTTGCTTGATGTATTATGTGGAAATAATCTAAATCTTGGTTTACATGCCCATCATGTATTTCCTTACAAGACATTGCATTTTTAAAGCAATGAGCATAACTAAGTCAGTACCTCTGGCTAATGTTTTGTCATTCCTCTCACTCCTTCACTATTGTCTGCCTTAGAGTAATTCATTTGTTCACTTTTCTTTGTGTTTAAATGGGCTTTCCTATTATTTAATCATATAGTCAAAATTTAATCTGAATAATGTTATCTGCTTCATAGTAAAATATATGTGTATAGCACTGTTTTGTTACTCTCATTTTTTTAACTAGTATCTAGAAATGTTTTCCACAATAGAAGTGGAAGGGAAGAAATTATGCAACTGTATGTGAAAAATTGATGCTAATTAGTTGTCCAGAGTTGTGTCAAGTTGAACCTACTATTCTGGAGATGTTGTCCAGATATTCAAGTTTTGTAGATTGAGAAGTGCGACTTAATGTGATTATGTTACATGGATATGTGATGACACCCTACTTAAACCCGGGGCAGTAACTAAGGAGCCTCAATCCTCGTCACTGTCTCCAGTAAGGCAGCATCACTGAAAGCAGGGATAGAACACACAATTTCCCCTAAGGGTACACTGGCAACAGGCTCTATACCTGGGACTGAACTATTTGCTTCAATCCAGATCTCCAAATGAGTCTTCACACTACCCACTGCAGAGCACTGTGTCCAAATTCTAGATATTTGACACACTCACTCTTAAATATTTGCTAATCACACTCTTGGTAAATAGTATATACAGATTCTTGGTAAAAACTGGCACAGATTTACTTGAAATATCCTCTTTCCAAAAATTGCACAGCAATGCTGCCACCAGTCAGAATACTACAATACCTTTCAAAAGGGGTGCTCACTCATAATGGGCAAAATAAATCTTGATATGTAAGGTAGTATGTAATCAAAGCAGTCAGGCTATTCAGATTGCCACTGGTGTTATCACAATAAGCATAAACTCTCAGGTTACTAAATATACTTTTTCAATAACCAGCCACAACAAAAATAGTGAAGCGTTTAATAAATAAAAATGATTTAAAACATATGTACACTGAATAACTGATTACAATAAACCACAGAGTTT
This sequence comes from Protopterus annectens, assembly GCF_019279795.1. Lineage (NCBI taxonomy): Eukaryota > Metazoa > Chordata > Ceratodontiformes > Protopteridae > Protopterus > Protopterus annectens. Next base: position 1,064,721,064 of record NC_056748.1, on the reverse strand, counting down.
CAACACAGGAATTATGAAAATAACACTGTAGGATAGGTTTCACGCTGATTAAGAAAAACTCTAACTGTAACTCCCTAATTGTCTAAAGATTAACTGTCCTCGTCTAATCTAATTAAGTTAGCAAGGCAAGATGATACTCTTACTTCTGCAATCAAAATAAGAGTACATGGCTACTCCTCAGGCTGTTGTCTGGTCCTCATGACTGGAATAGCAAATCCTATTATTTCTGCTGAACAGCTCTGAAAAACTCTGAGTGATAAATACTGATGCGGAAACCACTGACTACTACAACAACTGCTGCAACTCAACTCAACTTTTATTTATTTTACATTTCTTAACCGGGTTAGTCTGGCTGAGCTTTTGGCTCATTTTCAGCAGAGACCTGAGGATAAAAGCTCCTCAGGACTAGAAAACAATTTATTAAATTTTAGTAACATAGTAGTAACAATCAGCTATAGGATTTTCCAAGCATAGACCTGGAGAGAAAAAAAGCTCCTCAGGCAATTCAATTATACAGAGTATTAACAACTGGCAGACAAGTATGTGAGTTGTTACAAACAAGGTTTTAAACAATTAGCAGAAGAAAATGTTACTAGTTACAATATTATTTAAGCTGCTTAGAGCAAAATGAGTTAATAGTTAGGCAGATGCTTATTTAAAGTGGGTAGGATCTAGTTGTATAGGTGTTTGGAAACAAGAAAGGAAAGTAAGAATGGCTAGTAGGAGATGTAGGGGAGGTAGAGTATAGGAGACAGACTAGACAGGTACGTTGTTTTGAGACTGTAAGAATTGAGTGGTTAAAGATAGAGGAAGGGAAGAGGTAGAAGAGGCAGGGGAATATTGTTAGAGATACATTAAGAGTGAGGTGGTGAAATAGGTGAAAGGATTGTGGTTTCTGGTTGGTTGGCTACAGTGGCAAGACCACTTTGTTTCTAGATATTTCCTTGTGGCTAATTTGAAACTTTTATTTCCAAGGGGAGTTGGTTCCAGGATGTAGCTGGGTTATAGTTATAGAGAAGGCAGCCTATTTTGGTTTTGGGTTTGTAGATGTCTAATAATTCTTGATTTGAGCTGCATAGTGTCTTAGCAGGGGAATATTTGGATATGATAGTGGAGAGGCTGGGGCAGAAGGAGGGTGAGTACAGGATTGAGTGGATGATTTGTAGTTGGTATAGTTGGAGCAGCTGAGGGAATTCTAGCCAGTCTAGTTGCTGTAGTGCTAAGCAGTGGTGTGACTTGTAGGTTTGGTTAGCTGCAAATCTGGCAATCTTATTGTAGGTAGTTTCAAGCTTGGACAAAAGTGTAGAATTTAGGTTTGTGAATATGTGGCAGCTGTACAGGAGTGTTGGGAGTAATAAAGCCTGGGAGAGAGTTATTCGGGCAGTGTTAGTTAAGTATTTCTTGCTACAGAAAAGGTGTCCATGTTTCTGATGAGTTGTTTTTACCGAGTTAGTAATATGGAGATCAAACTTAAGCTGATCATCTATTGTAACACCTAGCAATTTAGTACTAGATTCAGCTGAGATGATAGTGTTGTTGCAGGATAAGATGGTAAATGTACTTTTGAGTGTGGTGATGTTTTTAGGGAGGAAGAGTAGGAGCTTAGTTTTTTTGGATTAAGTATTAGTTTGTTATCATTAAGTCAAATCTCAATGGTGTGGAAGAATGCCTGGGTTGTTGTGTGGAGGTCAGTTGGGTTTGTCGGGTCTATGTCAGAACATCAAAGTATTAAAACTTCGAATTTTCTGATATCGAACATTATTCGGTGAACACTAAGAACAGCAAAGCTGCAGAACAGTGAATTATTTTCTCGGGAAAGAATTTGGTTGGCCATTTCTGTGGCTTCGCTATTCTTAGCACTGTGGTGGAAAGTTACGAGTTGGGTTCAGGTAAGTGTGCGATTGTTTGTACATTAGGGTTAGGGGCGAGTTGAGTGAGTTAGGATTAGGGCGCAGGTTAGGCGTGTGTAGGATAGTGACAGATTTTAGGGTTGGGGAAGTTTAAGTGAGTTAGGGTTAGGGTGCGGGTTAGGTGAGTGTGTGATAGTGATGAACCTTAGGGTTAGGTTTTAGGTTAAGGTAAGTGGGTAGATAGTAGTGTATGTTTAGTTTAGTGTAGCATTATATGTAGGAATTAAAGTGTATGTGTGTGGTCGCTGTTTGTTTGATGTGCTTGTGTTGTGTGTATGTGTTTCGGAGCAGCAAATTTTTTCCATGGGAAAAAATTTGCTGTTCTGAATGTTCAATATTTTCATGTTTAGATGTTTTGGGGCCGATGAAATAGCGTTCGCTATTTTCATCTTTTGATAACGTGATATAAACGTGGGTTGTCATCAATGGTTATAACAGTTGAGTCATCAGCATATTGCACAAGAGATGACTGGGAATAAGAGGAGTAGAGCAAGTTGGTGAAAATATTAAAGAGTAGTGGTCCAAGTATGAACCCTTAATGGACTCCCATTTGTACAGTGAGAGGGGAGGAGAGTGCAGAGAGCCACTTAACTGATTGAGTAGAGAGATAGCTGGAGAACGAGGAGATAGTAGGGGGAGAGAAATGTATGATAGTGAGTTTATCTAGAAGGAGTGGATGAGAGACAGTGTCAAAGGCTTTAGAAATGTCAAGAAATAGGCATGAGACAAGTTTATTGTTATCACAAGCTACGGAGTCTATGTTGAAGAATGATATGAGTGCAGTAGTTGCACTATGCTTGGGATGGAAACCATGCTGTGTGGGTGTGAGAAGGTTTTCCTGGTGAAGGTAATGCATTACCTGCTTGTGAATGAATTTCTCTAGGATTTTTGAGAGCGGAGAGAGTATGGCAATCGGTCTGAAGTTGGATATGTCTGAGGAGTTGCCCCCTTTGTGAATGGGTAGAGTAAAGAAATTCTTCCATACAGTGGGGTCATAGGATTCAGAAATGGATCGGTTGATTAAGATGGATACAGCATAGGCAAGAGGTTCAGAGGCAATCTGCAGTAAGTAAGAGGGTAGCTTGTCAACAGATGGGGAGCAAAGTTTAAGTTTAGAGAGTAATGACTTTACATAGTTGATACTGCTTTAGAGAGAAGGTGTTAGGAGGGTTTGGAAGAGGTATAGAGTTTGTGGGGGTGCTAGTGTTGTTTCTGGGGGGGGGGAGAGTTTATTATGGAGGTTATTGAGTTTATAAAATGATTGTTAAATTTGTTGGCTATGTCTTCAGGTGTTGCACTGGGACATGGGTTAGGAGTGGAAGGGTTTCCTGGATGAAGAGTCTGTTTAATAGAGCTCCAGAATTTCTTTGGGTCTGATTTAAGAGTAGAGGGAGGATTGGCATAGATATTTAATTTGTCATAATGGATGGTTTTTTTTTATTTTATTTCTGAGTTCTTTATATTTCTGAAGAAGAGAAGGGGTTCCTAGTTTTAGTTCATATTTTCCAAATCCTATCCCGGTCTTTCATGAGGGTTCTGGCAGATTTAGTAAGCCAGGGAGCAGTATTAGATTTGATTCTAATCATGTGAAGAAGAGCAAGGGAATTAAGAATGTTTAGGAATGTAGTGTTGAAGGAGTGGACAGCTTCATCTAAAGAAAGAGTGGTGAGGTAAGACCAGTTAATTTTGGAGAGTGGATGAATAAAGGAGTTAGGACAGAAATGAGAAAGTGAGCGGGTGGTAATAAATTTTTTAGGTTTGATAAGGTGGGGAGTATGTCTGGTAACTGTCATAGGGCAGTGGTTGCTGAGGGCATTTGGAAGGGTTTGGGAGTTATAATAGTTTTGAGGGTGGGAGATCAATATCCAATCTAGATGAGAGCTGGGTAGGTGAGATTTATTAATGTAGGTTGGGGTTGTGATTAGCTGCTCAAACCCATGTAAGTTTATACAGGAAGCAGTTTTGGGAGTTTATATTGTAAGCCAATCAATATTTACATCTCCCAGTATAATTATTCATTGTGGATGGTATGTGAGCGGTAAGATAGGATGTTCTCAAGTATGTTAATATTATCACCAGGGGCAATATAGTTTGCTGCGACAGTTATGGTGTTGAAACTGTTAAGTTTTAAGTTGGTCAGTAGGATTTCAGCTGGTGAGAAGGAGGGTAAGTCTAGTGTGGACTGATTTGGGAGAGACAATTGGAGTAGAGTATGGAGACACCTCCTCCTTTTCTTTTAGGTCGATCTAATCTAAGGATATTATAGCCAGGAGGGATTATTTTGCTGCCCAAATGGTGTGGTTTTAACCATGTTTCAGTTAGGGTAACTATGTCATGAGTATAGTTAGCTATCCAAGCATGGAGTTTTTGAACTTTTTTTACAAGGCTCCTGACATTGATAGAGCAGAATTGTTTTTGTGGGTTAGAGGTGTTGGTAGCTTTAGATATGGAGGGGTTATTGTTCAGGGTAGTGACTGTAGGGCCTGGGTTAGGATGAATGTCACCAGATAGCAGTAGATGTTTGTAATGGGGTTCTAATTTGAATAAGTAGACTTTGTTTTGTTTTAAAGGGGAGGGGGGAGATATTTTTATTTTAGGAATGGGAGTGGTGGGGGAAGGATGTTGGGACAAATTAGTAGATAGGACTGTGGTGTAGTATTTGAGTTAAGAGTGGTGTTTGAGAGATGGAAATGGGGAGTAAGTAATTGTGAGTGATAGGTGAGGTGATAGAGTATAAGGAGTAGAGAAGGTAAGAGTATAGTTTGAGTTGTAAGAGACATGTCACTTTATGGGATGTAGGACAGAGGATGAGAGGAAGGGGTGGCAGTAAGGTAGATAGGAGGTGCGGTGATAGAGTATAAGGAGTAGAGAAGATAAGAGTATAGTTTGAGTTGTAAGAGACATGTCACTTTATGGGATGTAGAACAGAGGATGAGAGGAAGGGGTGGCAGTAAGATAGATAGGAGGTGAGGTGATGGAGTATAAGGAGTAGAGAAGGTAAGAGTATAGTTTGAGTTGTAAGAGACATGTCACTTTATGGGATGTAGGACAGAGGATGAGAGGAAGGGGTGGCAGTAAGGTAGATAGGAGGTGAGGTGATAGAGTATAAGGAGTAGAGAAGGTAAGAGTATAGTTTGAGTTGTAAGAGACATGTCACTTTATGGGATGTAGAACAGAGGATGAGAGGAAGGGTGGCAGTAAGGTAGATAGGAGGTGAGGTGATAGAGTATAAGGAGTAGAGAAGGTAAGAGTATAGTTTGAGTTGTAAGGGGCATGTCACTTTATGGGATGTAGAACAGAGGATGAGAGGAAGGGGTGGCAGTAAGGTAGATATGAGGTGAGGTGATAGAGTATAAGGAGTAGAGAAGGTAAGAGTACAGTTTGAGTTGTAAGAGACATGTCACTTTATGGGATGTAGAACAGAGGATGAGAGGAAGGGATGGCAGTAAAGTAGATAGGAGGTGAGGTGATAGAGTATAAGGAGTAGAAAAGGTAAGAGTATAGTTTGAGTTGTAAGAGACATGTCACTTTATGGGATGTAGAACAGAGGATGAGAGGAAGGGATGGCAGTAAGGTAGATAGGAGGTGAGGTGATAGAGTGTAAGGAGTACAGAAGGTAAGAGTATAGTTTGAGTTGTAAGGGACATGTCACTTTATGGGATGTAGAACAGAGGATGAGAGGAAGGGGTGGCAGTAAGGTAGATAGGAGGTGAGGTGACGGAGTATAAGGAGTAGAGAAGGTAAGAGTATAGTTTGAGTTGTAAGGGACATGTCACTTTATGGGATGTAGAACAGAGGATGAGAGGAAGGGATGGCAGTAAGGAAGGTAGGAGATGAGGTGATAGAGTATAAGGAGTAGAGAAGGTAAGAGTACAGTTTGAGTTGTAAGAGACATGTCACTTTATGGGATGTAGAACAGAGGATGAGAGGAAGGGATGGCAGTAAGGTAGATAGGAGGTGAGGTGACAGAGTATAAGGAGTAGAGAAGGTAAGAGTATAGTTTGAGTTGTAAGAGACATGTCACTTTATGGGATGTAGAACAGAGGATGAGAGGAAGGGGTGGCAGTAAGGTAGATAGGAGGTGAGGTGACAGAGTATAAGGAGTAGAGAAGGTAAGAGTATAGTTTGAGTTGTAAGAGACATGTCACTTTATAGGATGTAGAACAGAGGACGAGAGGAAGGGGTGGCAGTAAGGTAGATAGGAGGTGAGGTGATAGAGTATAAGGAGTGGAGAAGGTAAGAGTATAGTTTCAGTTGTAAGAGACATGTCACTTTATGGGATTTAGAACAGGGGATGAGAGGAAGGGGTGGCAGTAAGGTGATAGGAGGTGAGGTGATAGAGTATAAGGAGTAGAGAAGGTAAGAGTGTAGTTTGAGTTGTAAGAGCCATGTCACTTTATGGGATGCAGAAGAGAGGATGAGAGGAAGGGGTGGCAGTAAGGTAGATAGGAGGTGATGTGATTGAGTATAAGGAGTAGAGAAGGTAACAGTATAGTTTGAGTTGTAAGAGACATGTCACTTTATGGGCTGTAGAACAGGGGATGAGAGGAAGGGGTGGGAGTAAGGTATAGTAGTCTTTGATAGTGGATAGTAGGTAAGTGTGGGGAGGAGCAAAGAAGGGAGGTAGTATGAGAACAGGAAGTAGAGGGGTGGGGGAATTGTGAGGAAGTGAGGGGGGTGTGGTTGTTTGATAGGTATAAAGGTAATGATATGGGGGTGGGTGGTAATGGGAGTGGGAGAGAAGCGAAGCGAACAGAGCATAGCTACACCATCCAAATTAACTTAACTAAAAAAATAACTGTCAGCTAGTCCAGGGACACTTACTAGAGATGCTATACCTGGAGGGCTTTCAGCTGCAATTAGAGCAAATATGGCATCCAGGGTTTTTAAAACCTTTGGTGTGTTGTACCTGAGCTATCACTTGGAGGGGGAAGGGAGGGAAACCATCAACTGGAATTTAAAGTAGCAGGGGAGAATTCAAGGCACTCTGCTAACCTTGCTAATTATCAAAGGACAGCCAAGGAAATAAGGTAAACATACAGGAAGCTTTGTTCAAGGACTGGACGGTTTCTCCAAGAAAAACTATGTGTAGGATTTTATTCTCCTTTATATTTGTATTCTCCTTTGCTCATTGTTTGCTGCACACAATGTAGCTAAAGATAAAAGCAGCTGGAAACTTTACACCTCTGCTTGGTGTTTAGTGAAGAAAAAGTATTGAGGAGGAGGGACTGAAGGCGATGACTATTGAGGGGGGCTAAATACCTTATTATACAATGACCATCCATTAATATTCAAAAACGTGCACGCTGATTGGTCAGCGTGCACATTGTAAATCAGAGTTATAGTAATGGAAAAAGGTCCGGTCGCCCGGACTTTTTCCATTACTATAACTTTTTTTACAGCAACGGAGAACGCAAGATCTCCGTTGCTTCACACTGTCTCGCTATGTTAAATGAGTTTAACATAGCAAAACAGTTTGTAAAAAGCAACAGAGATCTTGCTTTCTCCGTTGCTTTTGCCCACAGCTCTGATGTACTGCATAGGCATACACATGCGCAGTACATCAGAACTGCCGCAGAATACCAGACAGCTGTGGAAGGGCAGCAAGGAGGCATTATACAATGCCATTATTTAAGAAAAGTAATTATTTTTTTCTTAAATAATGTCATTGTGTAATAGCAATAACCCAATTATTGGTGTGGGTAATGCTGGATTTATCCATGGTTGCCTTTGTTTGGCCACTCAGGCTTAGCCCTCGTGATCAAACCATACTAACCATGGGTAAATCCAGCATTACCTACACCCAGGCATGGGTTATTGCTATAACATACAACAAATTATCAACAGTGGAACAGATGAAAGGGGTGGGCATGGGCTAAGAGGAAGAAGGCTTGCAGCTGTTTCTCCTGGGGTATGCACTCCAGCGAACTGTAACAGATTTTAACAAGACATAACAGTAGTCACAAAAGCTGGCACCTACACTACAAAAGTGGCAACAACAAGGTTCTTGGAGTTAAACCTGGGGTGGCAGTCTATTTTTAGATGATTGCTGGTTAGAGTTTTCTTTGCTTTTAGCTGGAGTGAAAGGATTCCTTGCTTACACAAGTGAGGGGGGGCAAAGCGATCAGGTCCTGGGTGGCTCTAAAAGTTGCAAAGAAGAGAAAAGGAAAGAATGTAAGACTAAAAGCAATAAAATAAGGACATCAAAATAAGCACAACCATCATAAATATTGTACAGAAAGCAGAGCAAGTGAACATCCTATTAGAAGTCATCTTAAGAAATACATTCAAACTCTTCAACCAGTCTTATTCAGTAGCAGTCAGTATAACTAGTTAAAATATCCTATTAGCAGTCAATATTGCAACTATGTAGCAGTTTCACCAGTTTACCGTAAATATCATTCTGCACTTCACAATGAATGTTTAACTTACAGAAACAGAATATATAGTAGCAGCAGTGTAACTAGTTGGAATATACTATTGCTATACAATAAGGCAACAATGTAGCAGTTTCACAGGTTTACCATAAATATCATTCAGCACTTTACAAAGTATGTTTAACTTACAGAAACAAGAGTATTCAGTAGCAGCAGTCAGTGTAACTAGGTGGAATATACTATTACCAGACAATATTGCAACAATGTCGCAGTTTCACCAGTTTACCATACATATCATTCAGCACTTAAAAAAGAAAGAGTATTTCTAACTTAGCACTATTAGAGGAACTCTGAATCAGGTTTACTGAAATTGGGAGCAAGCAAAAACAAAAACATAAGCTTTTAATATCCAAATATAAACTATACCAGTAAAAATAAAAAAATAACTGGAAAGCTACCTTAGAGAGAAATTACTGTTAATATTCTATGCAGGGACAGTGAGTTTATAGTGTGGAAGACAACACTGAGAAAAAGAAACATAATACTATTACTTACTAGAGATGCTACACCTGGAGGGCTTTTAGCTGCAATTAGAGCAAGTATGGCATCCAGGGTTTTAAAACCTTTGGTGTGTTGTACCTGAGCAATCACTTGGTGGTGGGGGGGACCATCAATTGGAATTTAAAGTAGCAGGGGAGAATCCAAGGCACTCTGCTAACCTAGATAATTATCAAAGGACAGCCAAGGAAATAAGGTAAACATACAGGCACCCTTGTTCAAGGACTGAAAGGTTTCTCCAAGAAAAACTATGTGTAGGAGTACACGACAGGTAGAATCTGTATGCTGCTTACTAGTCTGCAATGTCAGATTTTATTCTCTTTTATATTTGTATTCCCCATTGCTCATTTTTTGTGGCACACAATGTAGCTAAAGATAAAAGCTGGAGACTGCACCTTTGTTTGGTGTTTACTGAAGAACAAGTATTGAGGAGGAGGGACTGAAGGCTATGACTATTGAGAGGGGCTAAATACCTTAACATACAACAAATTATCAACAGTGAAATGGATGAAAGGGTGGGGGTAGGCTAAGAGGAAGAAGGTTTGCAGCTGTTGCCCCTGGGGTATGCACTCTAGCTGACTGTAACAGATTTTAACAAGGCATAACAGTAGTCACAAAAGCTACACAAGTGGCAACAACAATGTTCCTGGAGTTAAACCTGGGGCTGCAGTCTATTTTTGGATGATTGCTGGTTAGAGTTTTCTTTGCTTTTAGCTGGAGTAAGAGGATTCCTTGCTCAAACAAGTGGGGGGGGGGTCCAAAGCGATCAGGTCCTCAGTGGCTACTATACAAGTGGCAACAACAAGATTCTTGGAGTTAAACCTGGGGCTGCAGTCTATTTTAGGATGATTGCTGGTTAGAGTTTTCTTTGCTTTTAGCTGGAGTGAGAGGATTCCTTGCTCACATAAGTGGGGGCTAGGCCCAAAGCGATCAGGTTCTCGGTGGTTACTACACAAGTGGCAACAATAAGGTTCCTGGAGTTAAACCTGGGTCTGCAGTCTATTTTTGGATGATTGCTGGTTAGAGTTTTCTTTGCTTTTAGCTGGAGTAAGAGGATTCCTTGCTCACACAAGTGGGGGATATCCAAAGTGATCAGGTCCTTGGTGGTTTAGAGATGCTACACCTGGAGGGCTTTCAGCTGCAACTCAACTGTTAACTGACTCAGAACCTACTTTTTTATAGCAATTTTTTTTAAAAGTCACAGAAAGCTGTTATGAGAATTCTACTCTCTCATTTCACACTTTTGAAAAGAAAAGAAAATCAACTGCTGTGGAGATTCCATTTCTTTCAGCTGTGGCACACAATGACATCACTCTAGGTCATTTGACTGGCACAACCTGCATTCAGAATTCTTTTTAAAAGACATGTATATCTTGCCAGCCAGAAGAACACTGTTTGATTCAAACATCTTACACAAATCAAAGAAACAGTCAAAAACACAAGCTTATTTACAAAATTATAATTAGTCATGCTGGCATTTATAACATAGTGAAAGTTATAATTATTTACAAGTATTAAACTGTGGCAGGAGATGCTAGCAGAGATAACAATATCTGATATACTCACAGGGGACAAGGACCATTGTTAATTGCTACATCCAATACATACCTCTTAAACTGCAAAATTAAAAAAGGAACAAAGGTCCTTGAAACGTAGGAAATCCAGCTCAAAATCTGGATATCTAATTAGCATAACATTTGAATACCAAACAGCACATAACTGTTTTTGTTTCATTCAGAATGGAGGATACTACTCATAAACACATATTTAAAAAACAGACTGTGATATGACTGAGGCAAAACTGTAAGAACTTTACCAAACAGTATAAAATCTGTATAATTTAATGGACTGTATTGCAAAATTCTACCACATAAGGTCATTGATTTTTTGCTTCTTTAAATGTGGAGATGTAAGATGTGTATCTTCATTCTTTAAAATATTGTTGCCACTAGTATGTTGGTCTTGTAGTGTGGTTTCCTGTGTAGAAGACAGCTTAAAAATTACATGTGATGAGGGGGATTAAGAAAAAAGTATGAACAAAGCCAGAAAATAGGCTACTGAGAGTTGTATTTTCTGTTTTTCAGTGCTCTATCCAAGCTATTCTGTGCATTTTTGATTATTTGAATCTAGTCTGTTTACAGTTAAAAGCATTCTCTAGAGTCTGCTTGCTCCTTGATCTGTTTTAAAATTTTCATTTAGTGGCTACAGATAGGAACTCTAATAGTGTGCATTACTATAATTGCATTTTTATTTAATTACTAAATTGGAAACTGCTTTTTCATACTGAGACTTGTATTTTCTCTTTGTGAGTGTTCTTTCTATGATTTTAAAATGAGGTTTCTGTGGTCTGCTCAGGTGGCATACTCTTGATAGAGGCCTACTGTTGTCTAGGCCTGGTAGTTTTGTTTGAGTTTCCTGTGTTCCTGGCAGCCATTTCCTGCTGATAGTCTGTTTCATTATTATTGAGAGTAACAGGGCCTCCTGACCTTCTGTAGTACGAGTGATTGGGTAATAGCAAGGACTGAGTAGTAATTTGATCCTTTAACTCTTCCATCCTTACTGGTATATAAACCCTGTGTCTTGAAAATAGTTGTGTTTGTATTTATCATGTTGCGGATGACATTTCATTACTGAAACTAAGTAGAAATTCCTTAAGATTCCAAGAGCAGGATAAGTTATTTCTTACACTTATTTCACTCAACTGCACATCTGAAACACTTATAATTGTGCTATACAATTAATCTACTACATTTTGCACTGTTATAAAGCTTTTTCTTGCTGTTGCATTTATGTATTGTTTTACACTGTTTTAACTATAGTTTTTCATTGCCTGATACTGTTTCATTACTCTAATTGCATGTTTACTGAATTACTTAACTGTAAACTGTCATAATGAGAGTTGTATTTTCTGTTTGCGAATGCACTATCTGAACTTTTCTGTGCATTTTTGAATTTTTGAATCTAGTCTGTTTACAGTTAAAAGCATTCTCTAGAATCTGCCTGTCATTGATCTCTTTAAAACTTTCACTTAGTGGCTACAGCTAGGAATTGTAATAGTGTGCATTACTATAATTACATTTTTATTTACTTACTAAACTGTAAACTGCTTTTTCATACTGAGACTTGTATTTTCTCTTTATGAGTGTTCTTTCTATGCTTTTAAAGTGAGGTTTCTGTGTTCTGCTCAGGTGGCATAATCTTGATAGAGGCGTACTGGTGTCCAGGCCTGGTAGTTCTGTTTGAGTTTCCTGTGTTTCAGGCATCCAATTTCTGCTGATAGTCTGTCTTCATTATTATTGAGAGTAACAGGGCTTCCTGACCTTCTGTAGTACGAGTGATAGGGTAATAGAAGGGACTGAGTAGTAATTTGATCTTCAAAGTCTTCCATCCTTACTGGTATATAAACCCTGTGTCTTGAAAAGGTTGCGCTTGTATTTATCAGGATGTGGATGACATTTCATTACTGAAACTAAGTGGAAATTCCTTAAGATTCCAAGAGCAGGATAAGTTATTTCTTACACTTATTTCACTGAACTGCACATCTGAAACACTTATAATTGTGCTATACAGTTAATCTACTACATTTTGCACTGTTATAAAACATTTTAAACTGTTGCATTTATGTACTGTTTTATACTGTTTTAACTATATTTTTCATTGCTAGATACTGTTTTATTACTCTAATTGCATGTTTACTGAATTACTTAACTGTAAACTGCTTTTTCGTATTGAGAGTTGTACTTTCTGTTTGCGAGTGCTCAATCCAAACTTTTCTGTGCATTTTTGGTTTTTTGAATCTAGTCTTTTTACAGTTAAAAGCATTCTCTAGAGACTGCTTGCTCCTTGATCTGTTTTAAAACTTTCAATTAGTGTCTACAGCTAGGACCTATAATAGTGTGCATTACTATAATTGCATTTTTATTTAATTACTAAATTGGAAACTGCTTTTTCATACTGAGACTTGTATTTTCTCTTTGTGAGTGTTCTTTCTATGATTTTAAAATGAGGTTTCTGTGGTCTGCTCAGGTGGCATACCCTTGATAGAGGCCTACTGTTGTCTAGGCCTGGTAGTTTTGTTTGAGTTTCCTGTGTTCCTGGCAGCCATTTTCTGCTGATAGTCTGTTTTATTATTATTGAGAGTAACAGGGCCTCCTGACCTTCTGTAGTACGAGTGATGGGTAATAGCAAGGACTGAGTAGTAATTTGATCTTTTAACTCTTCCATCCTTACTGGTATATAAACCCTGTGTCTTGAAAATAGTTGTGCTTGTATTTATCATGTTGCGGATGGCATTTCATTACTGAAACTAAGTAGAAATTCCTTAAGATTCCAAGAGCAGGATAAGTTATTTCTTACACTTATTTCACTCAACTGCACATCTGAAACACTTATAATTGTGCTATACAATTAATCTACTACATTTTGCACTGTTATAAAGCTTTTTCTTGCTGTTGCATTTATGTATTGTTTTACACTGTTTTAACTATAGTTTTTCATTGCCTGATACTGTTTCATTACTCTAATTGCATGTTTACTGAATTACTTAACTGTAAACTGTCATAATGAGAGTTGTATTTTCTGTTTGCGAATGCACTATCTGAACTTTTCTGTGCATTTTTGAATTTTTGAATCTAGTCTGTTTACAGTTAAAAGCATTCTCTAGAATCTGCCTGTCATTGATCTCTTTAAAACTTTCACTTAGTGGCTACAGCTAGGAATTGTAATAGTGTGCATTACTATAATTGCATTTTTATTTACTTACTAAACTGTAAACTGCTTTTTCATACTGAGACTTGTATTTTCTCTTTATGAGTGTTCTTTCTATGCTTTTAAAGTGAGGTTTCTGTGTTCTGCTCAGGTGGCATAATCTTGATAGAGGCGTACTGTTGTCTAGGCCTGGTAGTTCTGTTTGAGTTTCCTGTGTTTCAGGCATCCAATTTCTGCTGATAGTCTGTCTTCATTATTATTGAGAGTAACAGGGCTTCCTGAACTTCTGTAGTACGAGTGATAGGGTAATAGAAGGGACTGAGTAGTAATTTGATCTTCAAAGTCTTCCATCCTTACTGGTATATAAACCCTGTGTCTTGAAAAGGTTGCGCTTGTAATTATCAGGATGTGGATGACATTTCATTACTGAAACTAAGTGTAAATTCCTTAAGATTCCAAGAGCAGGATAAGTTATTTCTTACACTTATTTCACTGAACTGCACATCTGAAACACTTATAATTGTGCTATACAGTTAATCTACTACATTTTGCACTGTTATAAAACATTTTTAACTGTTGCATTTATGTACTGTTTTATACTGTTTTAACTATATTTTTCATTGCTAGATACTGTTTTATTACTCTAATTGCATGTTTACTGAATTACTTAACTGTAAACTGCTTTTTCGTACTGAGAGTTGTACTTTCTGTTTGCGAGTGCTCAATCCAAACTTTTCTGTGCATTTTTGGTTTTTTGAATCTAGTCTTTTTACAGTTAAAAGCATTCTCTAGAGACTGCTTGCTCCTTGATCTGTTTTAAAACTTTCAATTAGTGTCTACAGCTAGGACCTATAATAGTGTGCATTACTATAATTACATTTTTATTTAATTACTAAATTGGAAACTGCTTTTTCATACTGAGACTTGTATTTTCTCTTTGTGAGTGTTCTTTCTATGATTTTAAAATGAGGTTTCTGTGGTCTGCTCAGGTGGCATACTCTTGATAGAGGCCTACTGTTGTCTAGGCCTGGTAGTTTTGTTTGAGTTTCCTGTGTTCCTGGCAGCCATTTTCTGCTGATAGTCTGTTTCATTATTATTGAGAGTAACAGGGCCTCCTGACCTTCTGTAGTACGAGTGATTGGGTAATAGCAAGGACTGCGTAGTAATTTGATCTTTTAACTCTTCCATCCTTACTGGTATATAAACCCTGTGTCTTGAAAATAGTTGTGCTTGTATTTATCATGTTGCAGATGGCATTTCATTACTGAAACTAAGTAGAAATTCCTTAAGATTCCAAGAGCAGGATAAGTTATTTCTTACACTTATTTCACTCAACTGCACATCTGAAACACTTATAATTGTGCTATACAATTAATCTACTACATTTTGCACTGTTATAAAGCTTTTTCTTGCTGTTGCATTTATGTATTGTTTTACACTGTTTTAACTATAGTTTTTCATTGCCTGATACTGTTTCATTACTCTAATTGCATGTTTACTGAATTACTTAACTGTAAACTGTCATAATGAGAGTTGTATTTTCTGTTTGCGAATGCACTATCTGAACTTTTCTGTGCATTTTTGAATTTTCGAATCTAGTCTGTTTACAGTTAAAAGCATTCTCTAGAATCTGCCTGTCATTGATCTCTTTAAAACTTTCACTTAGTGGCTACAGCTAGGAATTGTAATAGTGTGCATTACTATAATTACATTTTTATTTACTTACTAAACTGTAAACTGCTTTTTCATAATGAGACTTGTATTCAGTCTTTATGAGTGTTCTTTCTATGCTTTTAAAGTGAGGTTTCTGTGTTCTGCTCAGGTGGCATAATCTTGATAGAGGCGTGCTGTTGTCTAGGCCTGGTAGTTTTGTTTGAGTTTCCTGTGTTTCAGGCAGCCAATTTCTGCTGATAGTCTGTCTTCATTATTATTGAGAGTAACAGGGCTTCCTGACCTTCTGTAGTATGAGTGATAGGGTAATAGAAGGGACTGAGTAGTAATTTGATCTTCAACGTCTTCCATCCTTACTGGTATATAAACCCTGTGTCTTGAAAAGGTTGCGCTTGTATTTATCAGGATGTGGATGACATTTCATTACTGAAACTAAGTGGAAATTCCTTAAGATTCCAAGAGCAGGATAAGTTATTTCTTACACTTATTTCACTGAACTGCACATCTGAAACACTTATAATTGTGCTATACAGTTAATCTACTACATTTTGCACTGTGATAAAACATTTTTAACTGTTGCATTTATGTACTGTTTTATACTGTTTTAACTATATTTTTCATTGCTAGATACTGTTTTATTACTTTAATTGCATGTTTACTGAATTACTTAACTGTAAACTGCTTTTTCGTACTGAGAGTTGTACTTTCTGTTTGCGAGTGCTCAATCCAAACTTTTCTGTGCATTTTTGTTTTTTTGAATCTAGTCTTTTTACAGTTAAAAGCATTCTCTAGAGACTGCTTGCTCCTTGATCTGTTTTAAAACTTTCAATTAGTGTCTACAGCTAGGACCTATAATAGTGTGCATTGCTATAATTGCATTTTTATTTAATTACTAAATTGTAAACTGCTTTTTCATACTGAGACTTGTATTTCCTCTTTGTGAGTGTTCTTTCTATGCTTTTAAAGTGAGGTATCTGTGTTCTGCTCAGGTGGCATACTCTTGATAGAGGCCTACTGTTTTCTAGGCCTGGTAGTTTTGTTTGAGTTTCCTGTGTTTCAGGCAGCCATTTTCTGCTGATAGTCTGTTTCATTATTATTGAGAGTAACAGGGCCTCCTGACCTTCTGTATTATGAGTGATTTGGTAATAGCAGGGACTGAGTAGTAATTTGATCTTCTAACTCGTCCAGCCTTACTGGTATATAAACCCTGTGTCTTGAAAAGGTTGTGCTTGTATTTAGCAGGATGTGGATGGCATTTCATTACTGAACCTAAGCAGAAATTCCTTAAGATTCCAAGAGCAGGATAAGTTATTTCTTACACTTATTTCACTCAACTGCACATCTGAAACATTTATAATTGTGCTATACAGGTAATCTACTACATTTTGCACTGTTATAAAGCTTTTTTTACTGTTGCATTTATGTACTGTTTTATACTGTTTTAACTGTATTTTTTCATTGCTAGATAGTGTTTTACTCCTCTAATTGTATGTTTACTGAATTACTTAACTGTAAACTGCTTTTTCATACTGAGAGTTGTATTTTCTGTTTGAGAGTGCTCTATCCAAACTTTTCTGTGCATTTTTGATTTTTTGAATCTAGTACATTTACAGTTAAAGCATTCTCTAGAGTCTGCTTGCTCCTTCGTCTGTTTTAAAACTTCCATTTAGTGGCAATAGCTAGGAACTGTAATAGTGTGCATTACTATAATTGCATTTTTATTTAATTACTAAATTGTAAACTGCTTTTTCATACTGAGACTTGTATTTTCTCTTTGTGAGTGTTCTTTATATGCTTTTAAAGTGAGGTTTCTGTGTTCTGCTCGGTGGCATAATCTTGATAGAGGCCTTCTGTTGTCTAGGCCTGTTAGTTTTGTTTAAGGTTACTGTGTTTCTGGCAGCCATTTTCTGCTGATAGTCTGCCTTCATTATTATTGAGAGTAACAGGGCCTCCTGACCTTCTGTTGTACAAGTGATTGGGTAATAGCAGGGACTGAGTATTAATCTGATCTTCTAACTCTTCCATCCTTACTGGTATATAAACCCTGTGTCTTGAAAAGGTTGTGCTTGTATTTATCAGGCTGTGGATGGCTTTTCATTACTGGAACTAAGCGAAAATTTCTTAAGATTCCAAGAGCAGGATAAGTTATTTCTTACACTTATTTCACTCAACTGCACATCTGAAACATTTATAATTGTGCTATACAGTTAATCTGCCACATTTTGCACTGTTATGAAGCTTTTTTTTACTGTTGCATTTATGTGCTGTTTTATACTGTTTTAACTGTATTTTTCATTGCTAGATACTGTTTTATTCCTCTAATAGCATGTTTACTGAATTACTTAACTGTAAACTGCTTTTTCATACCAAGAGTTGTATTTTCTGTTTGTGAGTGCTCTATCTGAACTTTTCTGAGCATTTTTGATTTTTTTAAGTTAGTCTGTTTACAGTTAAAAGCATTCTCTGGAGTCTGCTTGCTCCTTGATCTGTTTTAAAACTTTCATTTAGTGGCTACAGCTAGGAACTGTAATAGTGTGCATTACTGTATTTGCATTTTTATTTAATTACTAAATTGTAACTTGCTTTTTTCATACTAAGACTTGTATTCTGTCTTTGTGAGTGTTCTTTCTATGCTTTTAAAGTGAGGTTTCTGTGTTCTGCTCAGGTGGCATAATCTTGATAGAGGCCTACTGTTGTGTAGGCCTGGTAGTTTTGTTTGAGTTTCCTGTGTTTCTGGCAGCCATTTTCTGCTGATAATCTGTCTTCATTATTATTGAGAGTAACAGGGCCTCCTGACCTTCTGTAGTACGAGTGATTGGGTAATAGCAGGGACTGAGTAGTAATTTGATCTTCTAACTCTTCCATCCTTACTGGTATATAAACCCTGTGTCTTGAAAAGGTTGTGTTTGTATTTATCAGGATGTGGATAACATTTCATTACTGAAACTAAGTGGAAATTCCTAGAGGTTCCAAGAGCAGGATAAGTTATTTCTTACACTTATTTCATAGAACTGCACATCTGAAACACTTATATTTGTGCTATACAGAAAATCTACTACATTTTGCACTGTTATAAAGCTTTGTTTTACTGTTGCATTTATGTACTGTTTTCTACTGTTTTAACTATATTTTTTTCATTGCTAGATACTGTTTCATTATTCTAATTGCATGTTTACTGAATTCCTTAACTGTAAACTGCTTTTTCATACTGAGAGTTGTATTTTCTGTTTGAGAGTGCTCTACCCAAGCTTTTCTGTGCATTTTTGATTTTTTTAATCGAGTCTGTTTACAGTTAAAAGCATTCTCTAAAGTGTACTTGCTCCTTGATCTGTTTTAATACTTTCATTTAGTGGCTACATCTAGGAACTGTAATAGTGTGCATTACTATAATTGCATTTTTATTTACTTACTAAATTGTAAACTGCGTTTTTATACTGAGACTTGTATTTCCTCTTTGTGAGTGTTCTTTCTATGCTTTTAAAGTGAGGTATCTGTGTTCTGCTCAGGTGGCATAATTTTGATAGAAGCCTACTGTTGTCAAGGCCTTATAGTTTTGTTTGAGTTTCCTGTGTTTCTGATGGCCATTTTCTGCTGATAGTCTGTCTTCATTATTATTGAGAGTAACAGGGCCTCTTGACCTTCTGTAGTACGAGTGATTGGGTAATAGCAGGGACTAAGTAGTAATTTGATATTCTAACTCTTCCATCCTTACTGGTATATAAACCCTGTGTCTTGAAAAGGTTGTGCTTCTATTTGTCAGGATGTAGATGGCATTTCATTACTGAAACTAAGCGGAAATTCATTAAGATTCTAAGAGCAGGATAAGTTATTTCTTACACTTATTTCACTGAACTGCACATCTGAAACACTTATAATTGTGCTATACTGTTAATCTACTACATTTTGCACTGTTATAAAGCTTTTTTTACTGTTGCATTTATGTTCTGTTTTATATTGTTTTAAATATATTTTTTCATTGCTAGATACTGTTTCATTATTCTAATTGCATGTTTCCTGAATTACTTAACTGTAAACTGCTTTTTCATACTGAGAGTTGTACTTTCTGCTGGTGAGTGCTCTAGCCGAGCTTTTCTGTGCATTTTTTGATTTTTTGAATCAGGTTTGTTTACAGTTAAAAGCATTCTCTAGAGTCTGCTTGCTCCTTGATCTGTTTTAAAACTTTCATTTAGTGGCTACATCTAGGAACTGTAATAGTGTGCATTAATATAATTGCATTTTTATTTAATTACTAAATTGTAAACTGCTTTTTCATACTGAGACTTATATTTTCTCTGTGTGAGTGTTCTTTCTATGCTTTTAAAGTGAGGTTTATGTGTTCTGCTCATGTGCCGTAATCTTGATAGAGGCCTACTGTTGTCCAGGCCTGGTAGTTTTGTTTGAGTTTCCTGTGTTTCTGGCAGCCATTTTCTGTGGATAGCCTGTCTTCATTATTATTGAGAATAGCAGGACCTCTTGACATTCTGTAGTACGAGTGATTGGGTAATAGCAGAGACTAAGTAGTAATTTGATCTTCTAACTCTTCCATCCTTACTGGTATATAAACCCTGTGTCTTGATAAGGTTGTGCTTGGATTTATCAGGATATGGATGGCATTTCATTACTGAAACTAAGCGGAAATTCCTTAAGATTCTAAAAGCAAGATACGTTATTTCTTACACTTATTTCACCGAACTGCACATCTGAAACACTTATAATTGTGCTATACAGTTAATCTACTGCATTTTGCACTGTTATAAAGCTTTTTTACTGTTGCATTTATGTACTGTTTTATACTGTTTTAACTATATTTTTTATTGCTAGATACTGTTTCATTATTCTAATTGCATGTTTACTGAATTACTTAACTATAAACTGCTTTTACATACTGAAAGTTGTTTTTTCTGTTTGCGAGTGCTCTATCCGAGCTTTTCTGGTCATTTTTGATTTTTTGAATCAAGTCTGTTTAAAGTTAACAGCATTTCTCTAGAGTCTGCTTGCTCCTTGATCTGTTTTAATATTTTCATTTAGTGGCTACATCTAGAAACTGTAATAGTGTGCAATACTATAATTGCATTTTTATTTAATTACTAAATTGTAAACTGCTTTTTCATACTGAGACTTGTATTTTCTCTTTGTGAGTGTTCTTTCTATGCTTTTAAAGTGAGGTTTATGTGTTCTGCTCATGTGCCGTAATCTTGATAGAGGCCTACTGTTGTCCAGGCCTGGTAGTTTTGTTTGAGTTTCCTGTGTTTCTGGCAGCCATTTTCTGCTGATAGTCTGTCTTCATTATTATTGAGAGTAACAGGGCCTCCTGACCTTCTGTAGTATGAGTGATTGGGTAATAGCAGGGACAGAGTAGTAATTTGATCTTCTAACTCTTCCATCCTTACTGGTATATAAACCCTGTGTCTTGAAAAGGTTGAGCTTGTATTTATCAGGATGTGAATGGCATTTCATTACTAAAACTAAGCGGACATTCCTTAAGATTCCATGAGCAGGATAAGTTATTTCTTACACTTATTTCACTGAACTGCATGTCTGAAACACTTATAATTGTGCTATACAGTTAATCTACTACATTTTGCACTGTTATAATTTTTTTTACTGTTGCATTTATGTTCTGCTTTATACTGTTTTAACTATATTTTTTCATTGCTAGATACTGTTTCATTACTCAAATTCCATATTAAGTGAATTAGTTAACTGTAAACTGCTTTTTTGTACTGAGAGTTGTATTTTCTGTTTGCAGTTGCTCTATCCGAGCTTTTCTGTGCATCTTTGATTTTTTGAATCAAGTCTGTTTACAGTTAAAAGCATTCTCTAGAGTCTGCTTGCTCCATGATCTGTTTTAAAACTTTCATTTAGTGCCTACATCTAGGAACTGTAATAGTGTGCATTAATATAATTGCATTTTTATTTAATAACTAAATTGTAAACTGCTTTTTTATACTGAGACTTGTATTTTCTCTTTGTGAGTGTTCTTTCTATGCTTTTAAAATGAGGTTTCTGTGTTCTGCTCAGGTGGCATAATCTTGATAGAGACCTACTGTTGTCTAAGCCTGGCAGTTTTGTTTGAGTTTCCTTTGTTTCTGGCAGCCATTTTCTGCTGATAGTCTGTTTTCATTATTATTGAGAGTAAGAGGTCCTCCTTACCTTCTGCAGTATGAGTGATTGGGTAATAGCAGGGACTAAGTGGTAATTTGATCTTCTAACTCTTCCATCCTTACTGGTATATAAACCCCGTGTCTTGAAAAGGTTGTGCTTGGATTTATCAGGCTGTGGATAGCATTTCATTACTGAAACTAAGCAGAAATTCGTTAAGATTCCAAGAGCAGGATAAGTTATTTCTTACACTTATTTCACTAAACTGCACATCTGAAACACTTATAATTGTGCTATACAGTTAATCTACTACATTTTGCACTATGAACCTTTTTTTTACTGTTGCATTTATGTACTGTCTTATACTGTTTAAACTATATTTTTCATTGCCAGATACTGTTTTATTCCTCTAATTGCATGTTTACTGAATTACTTAACTGTAAATTGCTTTTTCATACTGAGAGTTGTATTTTCTGTTTGCGAGTGCTCTATCCGCGCTTTTCTGTGCATTTTTGATTTTTTGAATCTAGTCTGCTTACAGTAAAAGCATTCTCTAGAGTCTGCTTGCTCCTTGATCTATTTTAAAACTTTCATTTAATGGCTATAGCTAGAAACTGTAATAGTGTGCATTAATATGTGAAACACTTATAATTGTGCTATACAGTTAATCTACATTTTGCACTGTTATTAAGCCTTTTTTACTGTTGCATTTATGTACTGTTTTATACTGTTTTAACTATATTTTTTCATTGCTAGATACTGTTTCATTTACTCTAATTGCATGTTTTCTGAATTATTTAACTGTAAACTGATTTTTCATACTGAGAGTTTTATTTTCTGTTTGCGAGTGCTCTATCCAAGCTTTTCTGTGCATTTTTGATTTTTTGAATCAAGTCTGTTTACAGTTAAAAGCATTCTCTTGAGTTTGTTTGCTCCTTGATCTGTTTTAAAACTTTCATTTAGTGGCTACAGCTAGGAACTATAATTGTTTCCCCACCAATCCTCCCTAGTGTTGTGGTGTTCTTATACTTTGTGGCTTTGCAGTTGCCCACCCATACTGTATATTTGATCTGTGACACTCCTCCCAGTCTAGTGGCATTAGTTCATTCAATATAATAGAGAACATTTGTGAAGGACAACCCACTCAGATTCTTAATCTTGAATTAACTTCTGTTCCAGCTTTCCCCATTTCCACTTTACTGGAAAAAAAGAGTTTACTAAAAAAAAAAAATTCTAAGCTTGCTTCCCCCCTTTCCTGTGACAAGTCCTGTCCAGATACAGATTTGCTGTATCCAGGACTGTTTGTAAGCTCCTGAGCCCCCCCCCCCACCACTTAACTAGGGTTAAACTATTCAAATTTTCCCTTGCAACTATCCAGCTTTTTAGTTTTAGCACTCAAATCTTTTTTGTTGAGCTCAGCACTTGTTCAGAACTCATTGTAAGCACTAAATGAGCTATACATTACTACAGCACTCAACTTCTTCACTTGTCTGGAGGAAAACAGTTTTTAGTACTTAATAAATAAGCACCTTTCCAAGCATGTCTAAAGGTCATCTCCCGGTGTTTTCTCCTGTCTACCTGATGAATCTGGGCAACTTGGGACAATGCAGAAATTGCCTCATATACACAGACAACCCTCTCCTCCTACCACCCAACACTGCGACCCTGTGAGAGATGCACTTATATAGCCAAACTGGAAGCAAAGCTCTCTTCACCAAAGACTGGACTAGACAGTGAAGAGGAGAAGGTAAACACTTGCACCACACCACACCACACTCATCACATAGTCCCTCAAAACCTACACCACCAAAACACACACACACACACACACACACACACACACACACACACACACACACACACACACACACACACACACACACACACACACACACACACACACACACACACAGAAGCACAAAACACAGACCTACATTCACGGAGGCTCTCAGTAAAAATCTGCCCAAACAACCTAGATCTCCAAAGCAGAAATGCAAGCAATCTCCACTCCCCAACACAACCCAAATTACACATAGTCCGCATACTCAGTGTGCTACTCAACTACAGCCCATAAGGCATAACGTACCCAACACTCTAGTCATAAGTGACTCTATAGTCAGGCACACTGATGTTCCACTCACCAAGGTAAACGAGGAGATATTTACTGTCAGCTTCCTGTCAGGTGCCCAGATCCTCCACATAATGCACTCACTCAGGTCACTCCACAACATGTACAAATATGACTCTGTCATTGTCCATGTTGGTGTGAATGACCTGAGACATACCTCCCTGGACTAGATGAAAAGAGACATGGAGGAGCTCTCTGATCTTGTAGCACAGGCAGGTATGACCCTAGTCCTGAGTAGCATCCTTCCATCACCCAGAATGATACCACAATATAAGGACAAAATGACTGACTTCAACAATTTGCTAAGCTTCTGGTATCATTCTAAGGGGATCCAGTATCTGTCTGCCTGGGATGACATGATCGACAGACCACGCTGCTTTGCCAGAGATGGCCTGCACCTGCCGCCCTTGGGATTCTGGATACTGGCAAAGGCTCTTGTCACCCCTATAGTGCCTTTTTTAGGCAAGGTTCAAATGACAAATTTACCACTGTAACAGGTACAAGCAAGTGGAATCTGATGGTAATGCTACTCCTAAACCTCAAAATGCACTCACTCAAGGTACTCCTTAAAATTGAGAACATCGACATCTGTGCAGTGACAGAGACCTGGTTCAAAGCTCCAGAGAGCACCCCTGCATTACCAGGTTATAATTCACCTTTTGGCCACCAAACCCAGACCGAAACACTAAAGGTGGAGGCGTGTCCATATTCATTAAGAATATCCACACTTCCAAGCTAGTTGCTCAGCATAATGCATCCGAGATTATCCAAGTTCAGCTAACTCTGGGCAAAACTGCAATCCATATTGTAGCTTGCTACAGACCCCCCACCATGCCCCAGGATTCCCACTCCTCTTTTCTTGATACACTGAAAGATATTAAGGTACAACCCAACACCCTAATAATGGGTGATTTCAACTACCCCACCATTAACTGGGAAAAAAACTCATGTACCAACTCTTTTGCTCAACGTTTTCTGGAATTCATCAATTCCAGTGCCTTGGATCAACTTATCCACACCCCTACCAGGGGAAGCAATATCCTAGACCTGGTCATTACCAACATGGGCGACTAATGTTCCACACCAGAGGTTAGCTCTTCGTTGGTCAGATACAACCACAAGCTAATTACCCTAGACATCCACACCCTGCTTCCACCCCCCAATAGGAAAACAACTGTAAAATAACTTCATGACACCCATGCAGATGGACAATAGAGGTACAACTGCTAAATCCTACACAAATGCACTTTATAAGCACTTACATGAGTGCATGGATTGTGCTATCCCTAACAGAACCAAGATGCTATCCTCCAAAAAAAGGAAGCCAATCTGGTGGTCTTCTGCCATAAACAAGCCCTACAACAGAAGAAAGAACCTGTTGCAAAAAAGAGTAAAATCCCACAATTGGAGGGAAAACCCTGGTTAGCCTCAGTAAGAGGCTGAGATCCCTCATAAAATCCTCCAAAGCTAGTTATGAAAACAAAATTGCCAGTGATTCTAAAGACAACCACAAAGCTATGTCAAGAATCTCAATGGCAACATTCAGATCTGCTCTGAGTTACACCACAATGACACTAAATATACAGAACCAACTGATATTGCCAACATCTGGGCAGACAGGTTCAGTGGTAACTTTACCCCCCCTCTGTCATCCCCTAAAGGGCCCATCTTTTTACCAGAAGAATGCAAATTTCCTGTAATCACAGCTGCACAGGTTAAAACCTCACTCTCCAAAGCCATATATAACTATGTCAAGAATCTAAATGGCAATGCTCAGATCTGCTCTGAGCTAAAACAGAATGGCATTAAATATACTGATCCAAAGGACATTGCCAATATCCTGGCAGATCGATTCAGTGCCAACTTCACCCCCCTCTCACCCCCTAAATGGCCCATCTCAATACCGGAAGATTGCCAAATTCCAGTAATAATGGCCACACAGGTACAAAACGCACTCTCTAAAGCCAAGAATACAGCATCCATGGGACCAGATGACATCCCGGGCTGTGTACTACATGAACTACAATATGAACTGGCGCCTCACCTAAGTGTCATGTTTAATCATAGCCTCACCTCAGGTTTTGTGCCCACTGAGTGGCAGAGCTACAGTTATCCCAATCCACAAGGGGATCCACCTTGGATCCCGGAAACTACCGTCCCATCAGTCTGACAAGCCTTATCTGCAAGGCCATGGAGCGTATTATCATGGAACTTATAAACAAAGACATTGGCAACCTTCAAACACTGGACCCCACCCAGTTTGGGTTTGTGAAGGGCCGATCTTGTCTCCTGAACCTGATTGACTTTTTTGAATCAGTCTTCAGAGCCATGGACAAGGGTAAGGTGGTCCACACAGCCTATCTAGACCTTGCCAAGGCCTTTGACCCCATCCCCCACTCTGGAATCATAGATAAACTTACTAAGTTGGGCATTAATCCCTATGTCACCCAATGGGTTGCTAAATGGCTTACTGATAGAACCCACACTGTAAAAGTAGCCGACTCCAAATCCAGCTCCAGACAAGTGACAAGTGGAGTACCTCAGGGTTCAGTCCTGGGGCTGCTCTTGTTTGCCATCTACTTCTCTGAAGTACAGGTCAACACAAAGGGACTCTGGCTAACAAAGTTTGCAGATGACTGCAAACTGGGAGCCATTACTGAATCCCCAAATGATGTGGATACTCTACAAAAGGGCCTTACAGAAACAGATGCTTGGTGCCAGAGCCATGGGCTCAAGCTCAATGCCAAGAAATGTATTGTTATCCCCTTTGGGAAAAAACATGTATCCATGAATTACCATATAGGTGGCAGTACACTAAACACAGAAAGTGTGATAAGAGACTTAGGGACACAGGTGGACAGTGGTCTCACCTTCGATAACCACATCGCCACAACAGTCAGGAAATCCTTCTATGTGGCACACCTCATCACGAAGGGCTTTTCATCCAGAAAAAAGGAGGTCATTGTCCCACTGTACTCATCCCTCATTAGACCCATTATAGAATACAATGCCCCATTTGGTATGTACCTCTCAAGACATCTGCAACAACTGGAAAGGCCTCAGAAATACCTCACTAAAAGAATCACAGGCCTAAAGCAGATGCCCTACGCTGACCACCTTAAAAAACTCCAGCTATACTCTGTCGCATATCGTCTACTCAGAGGCGATCTCTGCTTAACATACAAGGCCATGTCAAACTCAGAGCTGTTGGACATGCTACACTTAAAGAAATACCAATACCTCAGAGCTACACGCTCCAGGGATCTAAACCTTGTCATCACAATAAACAAAACATGCTGGAGGGATAGGTTCCTGACCCAGAGACTCCCCAGACTCTGGAATAGATTGCCCATACATGTCAAGCAGAGTGCCTCTTTGGACCTCTTCAAGAGGAACCTTGACGATTGGATGGGAGAAAGGAAATTCACCCCATGGATCACGTCAGTCACCCTGCTAGACAGGGTTCCAGGAAAGTAAATATTATGGGAAGAGATAGCCAGGGAATTGTTATGGCTAGGCTTGTATAGGCCCTAGGGCTGATAGCCCAGTACCAACCTATGAACCTATGAACCAAGAACACAGCATCCATGGGACCTAACAACATCACAGGCTGCCTTCTACATGAACTACAGAATGAACTGGCACCCGACCTAAGTACCATGTTCAATCATAGCCTCACCTCAGGCTTTGTGCACATTGATTGGTGTACTGCGATGATTATCCCACTCCACAAAAGGGGGCAACAACAGACCCCAGGAACTACCACCCCATTAGCCTGATGAGCCTGATCTGCAAGGCCATGGAATGTATCATCATGGATCTCATAAACAAAGACATTGGAGATCTCCAAACTCTGGACCCCACACAATTTGGGTTTGTAAAAGGCAAATCATGTCTCCTAAACCTGATAGACTTCTATGAAGCAGTCACCAAAGCCATAGATGAGGGTAAGGTGGTTCACACAGCCTATCTAGATCTTGTCAAGGCGTTCGACACCATCCCCCACTCTGGAATTATAGATAAACTCACTAAACTAGGTATAAATCCTTATGTCACAAGATGGGTTGCCAACTGGATTACTGACAGAACCCAGACTGTGAAAGTAGCAGACTCCAAATCAGACTTCAGACCAGTGACAAGTGGAGTACCACAGGGTTCAGTCCTGGGTCCTCTCCTGTTTGGTAGCTACTTCTCTGAAGTACAGGCTAACACAGAAGGTCTTTGGCTAACTAAATTCACAGATGACTGCAAACTAGGAGCAATAATCAAAACTCCTAACAATGTGGACATCCTACAAAAGGGCCTCACTGAGACAGATGCCTGGTGTCATATCCATGGTCCCAAGCTCAATGCCAAAAAGTGCATTGTCATCCCCTTTGGTAAAAACTCTGTACCCATGAACTACCACATAGGCGGTAGTCTACTTAACACCAAAAGTGTGATAAAGAGACCTTGGGACACAGATGGACAGTAGTCTCTCCTTTGATAATCTCATCACCACAGTGGTCAGGAAATCCTTCTGTGTGGTACACCTCATCACAAAAGGGTTCTCATCCAGAAAAAAAGAGGTCATTGTTCCTCTCTACTCATCACTCATTAGACCCATTATAGAGTAGAACGCCCCTTTTGGTATGTACCTCACAAGACATCTACAACAACTGGAAAGGCTGCAGAAATATCTCACAAAGAGGATTACTGGCCTCAAACAGCTGCCCTATGCAGACCGACTCAAAAAACTCCAGCTTTACCACATCACATATCGCCTACTCAGAGGTGATCTCTGCCTAACATACAAAGCTATGTCAAACCCAGAGCTGTTGGACATGCTCCACTTAAAGAAATCCCAATCCCTCCGAGCTACATGCTCTATGGACTTAACCTTGTCACCACAATAAACAGAACATGCTGAAGGGATAGATTCCTGTCCCAGAGACTTCCCATACTCTGGGACAGACTAGCTAGCTATGTCAAACAGAGCTCCGCATTAGCACTCTTCAAAAAAAATCTTGATGATTGGATGTGTAATAGGAAATTCACCCGAGGCATCACTTCTGTGGTTCTGCTTGACAGGGGCACAGGAAACTTATTTTCTTGGGTGGCGAAAGCCAGGGTACCTTTTTGGCTAGGCTTGTATAGACCCTAGGGCCAATAGCCATGTACCTCACTATGAACCTATGAACATATATCTAAAAACAGAAACATACTGTGCAGGGGTAAATCAGGCCTGAAAATAGGAACAATCCTCCAAAACAGGAACAGATGAGTGGTCTAAAGCAAGAAGACATCTTTGTGAGGACATTGGGAACTTAATAATAAACATGTGGTAAAAGGAACATGGAGACACAAGTTATTGAAAGTGATAAACAAGAAGGGGTGCAACAAAATGTTAGGAAGGAGAAAGAAATAGTGAAAACATTGCTAATAGTCTAGGACGTAAAGGGTATAATTAGTAGCAGAGGATAGGTGTGCCGCAGTGGATTACTAGCACAACCTTGAATCCTACAATCTTGAAAATCATGATCCTGAAACCATAATGCTGAAAGATCAAAATGTTGAAGGCCACAATATTGAATTGCTTGGATTGGTCCTTTGTAGGATATTTTTATCACTCAATCCTAAGTTCACAACCATTCAGGACCAATGTTAACACTTTTTTTCCTAAGTTCACATTGGTAGGAAGATTCAGTATTCAAGATTTTTACCCACTGTGGTCTTCAGTGTTTTGGTCTTTGGATATTATGATGTCATGATTATGATTTTCATAACTGTGGCCTTCAGGATTATCATAGTAAACTTTCAGTATTGGAGACAGGTGAAGGGGAGGAAGGAGAGCCGGACGCAATTTCAGCAAAAGGAATGGTAAGATCTGTAGCAGACAGGGTGAGATTAAGGAAAGAAAAGTTAAAAATGGGAAGGAGAAAGATGCAAAAGACTTAAAGGTTAGCACTAATTTCATAAAGGATAACATTAGAAGAATCACTGCTTGGTATACCTGGGGAAAACTGGTCATCTACCTACAATCGAATCAAAGCTGAAGTGAACTTACATGGAAACATCTATTAACTTTGGGCATTAATTCTTGTCCTAGGGAAAAAATACTGAATTTTGTCTCAGGAACTGTGCTCCTTTATTTAAGGGATGCTGCAACTTCAAAACAAAAAAAAGTATGCAGCATGATTTCCTACGGTTATCAATACAGCAAAGGAACAAGTTTGTAGGTTCATAGGTGTTTACTAGGTTAAAGACCATAAGGGCCTTTTTAAGCCCAGCCATGCATCTCAAATCTCTAACAAGTTCAGAAACCCTCAATAAGTGTAAGCAGGGTCCTGGAAAATGAACCATTTACAGACTGCCTGTGTCTATTAGAAATATAGGTGGCAAACCAGGGATGAATTTCATGTTCTCCATCCAATTGTCCATTTGGATTTCACTGAGCTGATTGTGAGCAATGTTACCTACACAGAGGCTAAAGATATAGTAAACCCAAAGGCCAGTAAATTTAGCTCTGACTTTATCCCTGTCTCCCCTACATCCATCCTTCAAGATATATTTGAAACTGGCTCCCCTCTAACTATCACACATGACCATGTCCTAAAAGTGCTAACAAAAGCTGAAAATACTGCAATGGTGTGTCCTGAGAATATCCTTGGATACATCTTAAATAATGTGAAGCAAAATTTAGCCACACCCTTAACAACATTGTTCAGTCTCCGCTTCCATACAAGTTTTGTACCATGCAAATGGAGAACAGGTACAGTCATTCCTCTGCATAAGGGGGTCCTTCCGCAGACCCAGGCAATTAAAGACCCCTAAGTCTGACCAGCCTCATATGCAAAACCATGGAAAGTCTTACGGAATTAATCAGAACATTGGGAATCTCAAACATTGGACCAGCCACAGTTTCAATTCGCCAAGGGCAGGTCATACTTACTTAACCTGCTGGATTTTTTTTAAAAGGTCACCAAAGCAATGGATGAACTCAAGATGATATGCACTGCATACCACAACCTGGCCAAAGGTTTTGACACAATTCCCCACTCAGGCATAGTAGAAAAGCTAAATAAACTGGGAATAGACCTCTATGTCACCTGGTGGATTTCCAGCTGGCTTACAGATAGGACACAGATAATCAAAATATGGAAAGTTACCTCCACAAAGAGACCTGTCACCACTGAAGTCCCCTAGGATACTGTAATGAGACCTCCCCTCTTTAGCATCTATCTTTCTGAAGTAAAAGGCAGTACCAAATAGCTCTGGTTGACTAAGTTTGCAGATGGCTGTAAACTACAACAGCCATTGAATCCCCAAATAATGTAGCCATCCTGCAGGAAGGTTTGTTCAAATAAATAACTGGTTTCAAACCCATGGTCTGAATCTAAATGCCAAAAAAATGCTTTATTGTATCCTTTTGGAAGTCATGTGCCCTAAGGAAGTATCACACTGACAATACTCTCCTAAGAGTTGATCCAGTTGTTCATGATTTGGGAACTGATGTGGACAGTAATCTAAATTTTGACCAACATGTGTCTGTTGTTGTAAGAAAATTCTTCTATATTGCACTGATTATAAACAAAGGGATTGTGTCTAGATCTAGGAATGTCATTGCCCCCATGTACGCACCCCTCATTAGGCCACTCATTGAATATAATGCCCTCTTTGGCATGTATCTATCGAAGCGCATGCAACAATTGGAAAACCCAGCTAATAGGAACAAAGGCCTAAACAACATGTCCGGCATGGACTGACTTAAAGACTTGTCACTATACTCAGTATCCTACATACTGTTAAGAGGTCACCTGTGTCTGTCATAGAATGCATCCTCAGACTCATTCCTGATGATTTACTGTACATCACCAAGTCAAATGGCATCAAAAATACTCATTCTGGAGATCTAAATCTCTTCTGCAATATTGACAGAATGGCATGGAGGGACAGGTATATTTTGCAGAGAGTACAACTGTTGTGGAACAGAATCCCCATCCACATAAAATAAAGTTTATCCTTATTCATTTTCAAGCACAACTTAGACTTATGGATGGGAAACAGAAAATTTACCCTAGGACTGCCCGTTGTACTACTAATGGGCAGAGGTAGCTCCTAAATGCTTTACCCCATGCATGGGTCCCTTCAAATTATCTAAGGTATGATCCCAGTTATTTTTATTATGGTAATTTATAATTACCGACCATGGGATGAGTAAGTCCAATCTATAAGCAAATTGGATGGGTTATTTTAAGCAGAGAAAGGGAGATTAACTACTCATAAAATGGTGTTCAAAGGGCAGCTAGCCTAGTAATTACCTATGACCCTATGAGTTATTTTTCTTTGGAGTATTTATTCAACTAATAAGACTCTGCACACTGGCATTTGATTCACTTTGCAAAAGAAATAAGTGAATAGATGAATAAATACAAGAAATGTTAATTCTGGTAATCATGGACTTTAGCACATTAATATATGAGATTGGTAGATACAGCATGTATTTTTAAAACCATTAAACCAGTAAAGTGGTGTAAAAGTGCTTACCAAAGACAAATAAACCAAACAATAAGCACCCTGGTAGTCATTCTCCGGTCCAGTTTTTGTATAAAAAATTAATTAAGCGCTTTCATCAAACACAGTTGACTTCATCAGAACAAAGGACTTTTCTTAAAAAAGCTATTTAAATAGATTTAAAACAACCATAATTGGTTAAAAAACAACCAATGAAAACCACTGAGTTAACAAAAATCATGAATATTAATATTTAAAATAATCAGAGTAGGAAAAACCATTAGGTTAGTATTATTCACTGTCATGTTAGTAAAACAAAAACAAATAAAGAAACTTAGACTTGTCCTGCTTTTTCTTTTAATACTGGCAGGATAGTCAAGTAATCATTTAACCCTGGATGTATATTTGCAGCCAACCCTAACTGTCGCAACAACTCTTTTTTACACAATGCATTTTGCCAACCCCACCTCCCCACCCCGCAAATCTACTTGCACAGTATCCAGAATGGCAAACTTAAACCCAGAAAAACCTTCACACTGTAAACTATGTCTAAACAAGGCATTAGTTTCTCTTTTATTTTTTACATCATGTAGATGCTCTTATATTCTGGATTTAAGAAGCCTCTCAGGCTTTCCAACATAAAATGAAATGCAGGTATTACATTTCGCAAGATATACTAGTTTGCTGGAAAAAACAATTTCCTTTCCTGAAAAACAAGGCATTACCATTTTTATTAGCCAAAGTAATAGCGGTACCCTGTAGAATGTAATGGCAATAAGAACATCTGCCACAGGGTCTGGTACCATTTAGGTTGCTGTTAACTCCACCATTACTAACTTTCCTTTCTAAAACCAACTTTAAATTAGGCCCTATTTTGGTAGAAAAAAATGGGGTTTTCACCCAAAATTTGATACACCTCATTGATGGTTTTGAAAATACTCCAGTTTTTATTAAGAATATTCTTAACCCCATTATATAGGGGGCTTATTGAATCACACAGGCTTGTTGGAAATCAGTGTTTGAACCACCATCTACATCTGCACCTACCTGAGGGGGTTATTATCCCCCTACCAAAAAGTGGCATATAACTTTTACCCCATTCATCCAAAACTACTCTCAGAATGGCATCAATATATTCACCAGGATACCCACTATCTAAAAACATTTCCTTCAAATATACAAATTCATTTATTACATTCTCTTTTTGGAAAGTCATCCTGGCTATCCTAACAGCCTGACCTTTAATAATACCTTTCTTCTGAAACAGTGGGTGACGGCTACTATAATGTAAATAACTATTGCAGAAGGTCTTCTTACGATTATACTCAAGAAATAAAACCTTCTTTTCCTTTTATTATCTTTGTATCCAAATAATTTACTTTACTTTAGCAGTTTTTAGGTATGTGTTGTATTGCTCTGGTGTGGAGTGCTCCATATCATATCTAACTTAATATCAGCATGACCACTGTTGATTACCCTTTGCAAAAAATATCTACTGTCTCTGATGGCATGGTATCCATTGCCAGAGCAATGTCAGAACTAAAGACAGTTCCACTACTGGGAAAAATTAACCAGAGAGACAGGCTTCATGTTATTATAGGTTTATAAGCTAATAGGTTCATGGCTTCATAGGTGTGTACTAGGTTAATGACCATAAGTGCCTTTTTAAGTCAAGCCATCATCCCAAATCTCTGACAAGTACTGATACCTTTGATAAATGTAAGCAGGGGCTTGGGAGATGAAACATTTATAAGCAGGGCCTGTGAGAAGAAACATTTACTGCCTGCTTGAGTCTATTTGTGACATAGGTGCCAAACCAGGGAGGAATTTCCTGTTTTCCATTCAATTGTACAAGTTACACTTGTTTTGGGCTAGTGAGGAACTCTGCTTCACATGGATGAGGAGCCTATGTCAGAGAAGGGGTAGTCACGGGGATACATGTCTCTCCAGCAAGTTCAATTTATATCAGAGGCAAGGTTTATGTCTTTAGAATGGGCAATTCTGGTGCTGTTTGTTTTGCAGATATGCAGGAGGTCCATCAGAGCAGGGTCTGACAATGCTCTGTATGCCAGGCATAGATCTTCCCCCTCAACAGCCTGCAGGATTCAGAATAACATGATAGGGTATTGAGGTGGTCTGCACAATACATTACTTATGCCCTGTACTATTTTAATAAGTAACCTCTCTGGACGTTCCAGTTGCAGGATGTGCTTGGTCGTGTACATACTAAAGAAGGCATTGTACTCAATGGTAAATCTGATGAATGTTGAATACAGTGGAACAATGACTTCCTTGGACCTAGAAGCCATACCTTTATTGCTTACGTTGCTCACAGCTGCAGAAACATGATGGTCAAAGGGTAAATTACGGTCTATGTGTGTTCCAAGTCCCAGACTACTGGGTCCACTCTTAGGGGCACATTGTCAATCTGATAGTTACCAAGGATGGATGACTTCCTGAAGGATACTATTATCCATTTTTTAGAATTTAGTTTTAGTCTGTGGCTCTTACATAAATTGCCTGTGTCAGTCTTTCATGAAGAAGATTAGTGTCAGTGGGGAAGTCTATGACTGCTCCTAATTTGTAATCATCTGCAAATTTAGTCAGCCAATGGCCCTTGACATTGGCCTTAACTTCAGAGAAGTAAATTTTAAAAAGTAGCAGTCCCAGGACTGATCCCTGAAGGACTCCACTTGTGATTGACCTCTTTGTAGAGGTGGAATCCCCAAGTCTAACTTGCTGCATCCTGTCTGTGAGCCAGCTGGCCATCCACTGGGTGACATAAGGGTTATGTGTACATAACCTCTTGAGTTTGCCAATAATGTAAGAGTCCAGTATTGTGACAAATGCCTTGTCCATGTCAAGGTAGGTAGTGTGAACCTTTTTGCCACCATCTATTGCTTTGCTGACCTTCTCAAAGAAATCCACCAGGTTCATTTGGCATGACCTGCACTTCACAAAACCAAATTGGGTTGGGTCCAGTGTCTGGAGTTTTCTTAGGTCATTATTGATCACTCCTATGGTAATTCTTTCTATGGCTTTTGATGTGAGACTAGTGAGCCTTATGGTTAGGTAGTTTCCAGGGTTTATAGATGGCTCACATGTACAAAGGGGTGGCTGTTGCTGTTCTGCATTCTGGAGGCATGAAGCCTGTTTGGATACTACAGTTAAATAGCAACTCCAGAGGGCCTGACAACCTAAGATCTTGTCTGGGTCCATCAGTGCAGTGTTCTTGGCCTTGAGAGACCATTAAAGACCTATTCCCTAGTGTTAGTAGGGGTGTTATATTTGATGTTATTTTCTCGGGCAAGGTTATGGAGAAAGAGGGGTAAAGTTGGAGTTGAATTTGTCTGCCATTAGGGTTGCTATATCTTGTGGCTCAGTATAGGTGGCTTCATTAAGAATGAGCTCTGCACACAATTGTGTATTGCCTTTGAGGCTGCAGGCATAACTAAATAATGCTTTGTGGATGTTCTTGGCCAGGGAGCCCACACCTACCTGAAATTTGGCTTTGGTAGAATTTATTTGTCCTCTGAGTTGTTTGGTTTGTTTGAGATTGCTTTTATCCTTCTGGGTGCTGCACCTCCTAATATTTGCCATGGTTTTCTTCCTTCTGTTATACGGCCTATTGATGTTGTGATTCCACCAGGGTGGCTTTTTTTTTGGGGGGGTAATTCTGTACTTCTTGATGGATACAACTGCCTCTGTGTAATTATTTACTTACTTATTTGTCTATTTTTACCAGGAAAGTTTCATTTTCAGCAGAGGCTTAGGAAGAAAAGCTCCATTTGTTTACATTGCATGGTATTTAGTTCCAGTTAAACACAGAGTAGTTACAGTTATATTTACATTAACACACATACAGTAGTGTATACATTCTAAGATTTTAAAGAGGTAGAAGTTACTAATGAGAAAGTCCACATACAGCTTAGTGGAATGTACATGCAGCTGCTATGTAGAAAAAATGTTTTGCCATTTCATTGAGAGGTTGAGAGTATACTGTAACTATTAGCATGCTTCTACATGGTTTCTGTGAACAGTATCCTGTAGGCAGCAGTGTTCTCAGGGTTTATGGGGGCTTGGATTATTGCCAGGTTATCACTTAGTTGTAAGAAGTTAGCCTTAGAGTAGTTCCTGAACATTTCAGTGTTAGCTGGGGCTCCAGGTTTTATTTTTACTTCAAATGAGACCATTTTGTGGTCTGACTATTAGTGAGGAACAGAACCAGTATGTATGCACCCTGGTGGTCATATTGCCAATCTGGTAAAAAGAGTTTCTGTTTAGAAAAATTCAGTAATCCCTGTGCCTGCACATTTGGTGTTGTATATGATTCCCATTTTATAGTGGGATAATTAAAGTCACCGATGAATATGGTATTGGTTTGGATCGTGACTGTTTCTGATAATCTTAAATAATACATTTTGTGGGTTTTCTGGGTCATGCAGGAGGACTTATGGTTTACATGCAAATGGTATTAGAGTTTACCTATGGTGATTTTGACATGGAGAAGCTTAATTGCATTGTCCTCTTTGACAAGCCTTAAGGTGTACTTATTTTTGATGTAAACCATGGCAAATTCCCCTTTAGTCCCTGTCTCTGTAGTAACTGGTCTGAATATGTGGAAGGCATTATAACCTTGCACTTGCAGTGTACTCTCCATGGTTTTAAACCATGTCTCAGTGACAGCACAGATGTCATCACTCTTTATGGTGTGGACAGCGTGTAGGAGTTTCTTGTTAAGAAAACTAGCATTCAGCAGTAACACCTTTCAATTTTTCTTGGTTTATTTAGTTGCTATGTTAGAAGTATTTTCTTAAAAGGCAATATGGGGGAGGGCAATGTTTTAGAGAATATTCCAAAGCCTAGACGAAAGAGGTGTAGACCATCCCTGGCAAATCAGCATGGTCTGTTGACCATCTCCTTCCATGCTCACAAATACTTCACTCCCTTAGAATGACACCAGAAATTAAACTAATTATTAAATTCAGTCATCTTCTGTTCATATTGTGGCATCACCCTTGGAGAAGGTAAAATGCTGCTCATTGCTAGCCTTCTTCCAGTCTAGGACACATGTTCCAAGAGTTGCATGATGTCTGTCTACATACAGTCTAGGAAGGGACTATGACTGAGTCATAGTGGTACTTGTGGTCCAATGACCTGAGTTTGTGTGTAATGTGGTGGATCCTGACCCCTGATAAGCAACTGACTGTGACGTTCTCCTTAGCCTGGTGGGAGGGACATCAGTGTGTCTTACAATGGAGCCTCCAATGACCAGAATGTTGGATTGTGTGGTATACTGCTTTATGGGCTTAGTAGTACAGGGTCAATAAGATGTGGCTGTGTGTGTTGATGGGGGTGTTGTTTTGAAAGAGTGCTACTGAAGGTATTTGTTATTTGTACTTCACAAGAGGTCTTTTGGTTTTATAAAGGTTACATTTAAGTGCCTTAACATATGTCAGTCTATATATCTCCTTTGACTTGTGTGTGATGGGGAGTCATTAAATGATATACAAGGAAGAGTTGCAGAAGAAGAATATCACATTGAATTTCTACTGAAACAAAATACTTCCTTACCCAACAAAATAGATCTTGAAAACAGATCGAGGAGAAACTATCTGCTCATTTATGGACTGCCTGAGTAGACTGAAGGTGACAACATGGTCAATTTTTTTAACATCTTGCCTCCCCAATATCATGAACTTACCAGAATCTCTTTTATTTTAAATTGAAAGAGTACACAGGTCATTAGTGGTACCTTCATCTTCTAATCAGTTAAATTCAAAACCAAGGTCCATATTTGTAAGGATTTGTTTCCAGCCAGGACAAAGAATTAGTTTTAAAATCTGCCTGGACAAAGTCACCAGTTAAATACAAGGACCCTTTAATAAGATTTGATAATGATTACTCGTCAACAGTGGTTATGAAAAGAAAATAATTTCTTCCTTTTAATAAAGGAGCTGGAAAAGAAACAAATCAAAGTGCATTTTCTGTTTCCAGCCAGACTGAAGGTCTTTCTATTAGACGGTATCAAAACGTTTGATTCCCTAGACCCTGCTGTATCCTCTTTAATGTCTTATAACATTTAAGACCAAGTTGAAAGAATGGAGTGGACCAGTATCTTTTTAAATAAACAAGCAGGAAAAAATGAATGGAAATCTTTAGATCAGAAGAAAAATCAAAAAGACAAATACATTTTTAATAATTTTCTTTACTGTACCTTCCATTGTGTTTAAATTGTACACCATTACATTTGCATAATAGCTCAAAAAAATTACCCCACAACTTTGATGCTACAGACATTCCTTAACATAAGGAATATAAGCTTAAAGTTATGTGAAAGGTAAACATTATTTTTAGCCTTTCTTTTTCACCATTATGTCATTATAAAATTATTCAATATTTAGTTATATTTTCTTGAAATCACTAAATACTGACAATATGAGCAAAGGAAATCAAAACATACCATTTAATGTCTCTCTGTAAAGTTTTATGACAGATGAGAATACTAATATGAATAAAGGTTTAATTCCCTTCTTCAATTACATGCATAATAGTTGTAAGTCTAAATGCTGTTAGTTACAAATTTATAGCTAAATGTGCCACGGTGGTGTGGCGGTAGCGTTGTTACCTCACAGCAAGAGGTTCTCACGTTCGATTCTTGGCTTGGCTTGGAAGTGCCTTCTGTGTGGAGTCTGCATGTTCTCCCCATGGTTGGGTAGCATTCGAAAGACATGCGTGCGTAAATGGGCAAGCCTTCATTGAAGGTTGGGCGTCGAGCTGGCACTTCTGCGTTTCATAAAAATCTACTGCCAATCATTAGCGGACCGGAGTTCTGCTGTGGCAACCCCTTACGAAAAAGCCAAAAGACAAACAATAACAAATTTATAGCTAAATGGTTGTTTTAGGATGAACATTTTTGTAAATATATATATATAGTAAATATGCGATGTTAGAATGGTTGCATGAATGAATGACTATATTCAAATTAGTACTGAATGCTAGTTATATACATATTTTATTATAGGAGCCTAGAAATTATGTTATAAAGAGGTAAAAGGAAAGTAGTGAGCTGGGGTCTGTTTATAAACTGTTAGTTCTTGCTTTTGGGTCACCTTTTTTACTGTGACCACCCATCTCTTGAAATGTATTGAAAACTGTTTAATTAAGCTTGAGCTCAAATTTCACTTTAAATTGTCCATTTACTTTATTTACTTGTTTCTTCCTTTTCCACCAAGATTGTGAGCTAATTCTCTTTAATTTGTCCCTGTTTGTAAATCCATTGCAAAGCTGCAATTTACTCTAAATCATACAGGATAGCTTTGTAATGATGTAATCAGCTGAGATAACGGTATAAGCTGTTTTTGTTCCCACCCTTCTTAAAGTGAAAGATACATTATGTATGCCAGTTCACATGAATGCATTGTTGAGGACAGTACTGACAGCAAAGAAGCGGATACATGTTGTATATTAAACAGGAACAAGTTAATATAAAATGAGAAATGGTTTGAAATGCACTGTCTCTAAAGGGTAGTGGTAATATTAAAGAAAATAAATTGATGACACAATGTGTTCTCAGACCAGACGGTGATAATAAGAGTAAAGTTATCTGGTACAAAGGTAAAGAACATATGGTAAGAGAAAGTTCAGCAGGAAAAAGTAAAGAAATATGAGCAAAATGTATGTGTCAGTGAAGGTACAGAGAGTAATATAGTGAATGTGTGTTTGTGTGTGGTGTGTCTGTAAACACACCTTATCAGTCATATTAAACAGTTTAGTGGCTGAAGCAGTTGGAACTGGAGGTGCAGAAATTTGTAGCCTATGACAGAGCTGGTTTACCACTGCATAACTGAACACACGGTAGTCGAACCCAACAATGATCTTTCCTATAACCAAATTTTTGCATGTCGAACGGTCGGAATGTCACACAACCACCAAATGCGACATGTTTGACTGCTCTACATCCAAAATGAGTGCTAACATGGGTCATAAAGGGGACGCGGATTTGCGATTCAATACAGTTGCATTCGGCAATGTGCATATTTGTCACATTCCTTTCTGTTATCAGGGCTCGACCATCTGTCCATCGGTTATATGGTGGTAAACCAACAGAGCCTAATATCTCTTATAGAAGTACTGACAGTACAATGTGGAACAAGGGCAAGGAAAGAGAGAGCTGTAGAAATTAATGATAGTTTGTTAGATGTGGCTGCATTTAACAGTTAGTGTAAAGTGGCATGATGCAACACTATTACAATAGGCATCCCTTTAATGTAAATGCCAGTGTGGAGAAGCATAACTGGTAAGAATATTTTGAGAACAGGAATTATAATAAGGGGAAATAATGGGGATATTATGTGTAGCTATACATCTCAGAGGTATCAGAAAATGTCAGTGCATGAATGAGAGACAAATTTTGTATACCGAGACTAAAATATGGTAATATATACATTTAGGATATTTTACATGCAAACAATATTTGGTGTGTATTAAGTATTTAAATAGTTAACTTATATGCAACTTTTAAAAGTTCTATATTAATAACAGATGCAATACGACATAATTTAGTATCTGATTCTCTATGCTAAAAATGTCTCCATACCTTCTAATTAAGATGAAAAAAGTTATATTACTAAACACTAACACCAGCAAAGAGAGAAAACAATTTATTAAACAAGTTATCATTTGTATCTATGCTTAAGAACATTTTAATAAAATGGTTTATAAAACTGATAACTTCAAGTGTACATAATGATTATCAATAAAAGGAGGATAGCTGACAGTAACATAAACTGTCACACAATATTTTTTTCAGAAATTGGTCCTGTGTAAAGGTAATGCAAGACAGAAATGTTTATAGGTCAAAAGAAGTTCTACAGTATTATTCTCAGATTAAAATGTATGCTTCTTCTGTTTATATACAATGTTAAATGTCTTAATTTTTTGCATTAATATTTGCACAGAATGATTTTTTAAATGCCAACAGGGAAAGGGAACATCTAGATATTTCAGACTTATATTTAGATCATATTCACTTTGCTACATGAATATAATTATTTTATGGAGTCTATAGAGACCTCAATATATGTAGTTTTTGACAATTTTATAAGGTTTCTTTTATGCAATAATATTATGTTACCACATTACACTATTAAAGCAATTTTATATAATTCATTTTAATACAGCTACTAACACTTTTTCTTATAATTACATAATTAAATACATTTCTAACTTGTCATGGCATGTGAAATTTAAGTCTGTGCACTACTATATTTAGATGGAAATGAATGTTTTAATACTAGTAGAGATTTGTGTAAACAATGCCAAAAATGTATATCTTCAGTTATTATTTTTAACTTTTGAGTTAATTTGAATCAATGTGTTACTTTCTGCATAAAGTGGATAGTTGGATAAAGTGAGAATTAGTTTTGGTAAAGGCTTTAAAGGAAATGCTTGGATAGCAGTGCTATTCAAGTGTGGGGTTTTATACCTCATTGTTTGCCTTGATTCTTTGTTATTTATTGCTTAATAATGTTATATTTAAATGTCTACTTTTGGGTGTCCACCAATATCACTTGTATTTCTTTAAAGGAAATTTATGTCATTTTCTCTTAAAGTATATATGCTTTTTGAGATAGTGAAAGCTATACATGACCAATTACACTTCTAATAGCAATACATATATGAAGTGCATTTCTATAAATGTTAATGGTTTAAATAACAGCTATAAGAGAGGAAGCTTATTCAAATATCTTAGAATGTTAAACGCACAGATTGTTTTTTTTTTACATGACACATGTATTACATGATGATATAAATAGACTAAGCTCTAACAACTATTCAGTGTTAATTAGTTTATATTACAAGCAAAAAAAGAGGTGTAACAATCCTATGGAAAAAAAATATGTTTTAATGCCCAAGGTCATACATTCATATTATGATAATACTTGAATGCTCTGCTTGGTTACTATGAACATAAATGGAAATATTTATGCTTTAGTTAATCTTTATTGGATACCTGGGTTAGGTGTTAAAGTTGTTAATTATCAGTTTGAATATATTATACAACATTCTAAAGGGAATTTAATTCTAGCAAGTGACTTTAATTATATTTTGAATGATAATGATACTAATACAAATACTACATGTAGAAAACCAGTGTCCTCAAAGGCATCAGCTGACTTTATTGCTATAATTGATATTAAAGATATAAATGAATTTGTCTACCCAAACTCACTATTTTTGTACACTATGCACATTGTCACTGTACCCAATCCAGAATTGATAGAGTATACATTTCAAGAGAGATAATTACAAAATCAGATAAAGTAAAAGCAATTGTATGTCCTTTATCTGATCATAGTGCAATTACATTTGATTTGGAAGTGAATACAAAACAGTCTGTAACTATCACTAGAATACCATCATATATACCCTTTTTAAAATACTTCATGGAGTTCTATACTAATGAGTTACTTTCCTAAATATAGATCTTACTGATGATATTTCAGAAACATGTGTGTGGGACTCTCTAAATGATTATGATGAAGTGCTAACCTGGTACATTAATAAGAATAAACAATGTAATAAGGGCTTGTTGGATTTACAAACAAAGATATATAAATTAAAGTTAGAGAGCCAAAAAAGTAATAATACTTTAATAAAATAACTTGATGACATAAACAAGAAATGCATAGAAACTTCAGATAATAAAACTGATTAATTTAGAAAATATTGAATTAAATTTGTATACTATGAATCCTAAGAACCAACGTAGTTTAGCAAATGAATGAAGAAGACTATTAAATCTAACCAAACAAAATAACTCTTTATTCCAAGTACTAGGAAGAAAGTTTCAGATTTAGAAAGTATTTTAGAAGCATTTAGGAAACATTTGAATTCAATTAACTCACAGAGTTCAGAAATATAACCACAAAATGTAACAAAATCCTGCCTCAAAAACACATTAAGTATAAATTGTTAGAAGATCAAATGAAGCTATTAGATAAGCTGATAACAATTTCATAACTTAAATCATAAATTAATAAGCTGGAGTTAAATAAAGCTCCTGGAACTGACAATATAATTCCTGAAATGTACAAATTATTAACTAATTTCAAGATGTTTATGGCAATACATGCTACTAAAATCAAACAATTTCTGCCTCTTTTTATAGATGAAGATCAAGCTGGCTTTATAAAAGATAGAATTGTATATCACAATATTAAAAGAATACTTACATTAATTGATTATGCTAACAACCCATTAGGTAGCATGATTTTAGTGAGTTTAGATATCAACAGTGATTTTGATTCTGTTAACTGGAACTATTTATTACTGGTTTTAGAAGAATATGAATTTTCACAAAATGTTGTATAATTAATTAAACTACTATAGGAAAATTCACTAGCGTATGGGAAGATTGGATCATATCCATCTAGCTGCATTGCAATCACTAAGGCTATGAAACAGGGATGGCCTTTGTCTCCACTGCTGTTTGCTTTAGTCATCAAATGCTTTGGAAATTGCATCAGGATGAATGCTAATATCCATAGTATACAGTTCAGTAGTTGCTTGATTCCAAAACTTCAGTTATTTATAGATGATATCTTACTGACTTTAAACATTAATAATAATCCATTACAAGCTTCATTTGACATACTGGATCTCTTTCAGAGAATATCTGGCCTTAAATTTAATGACAATAAAATTAAGATATTACTTATAAATTGTAACAAGAAAGGCATAAGTAAGACGTTTTCTAAATATATAGTACTGGATAACAGTATCAAATACCTAGGGGTTACATTAACAAATGATGTGAATGAAATATTAACAACTAATGACATTAATATGTTAAGTAAAATTAAATCCCTTATGGATAAGTGGAATAGGTTCTTCTTTACCATGGAAGACTGATTTTTCTTAATTAAAACAATTATTTTCCCAAAGATATTGTAT
Organism: Protopterus annectens; assembly: GCF_019279795.1. Classification (NCBI taxonomy): domain Eukaryota; kingdom Metazoa; phylum Chordata; order Ceratodontiformes; family Protopteridae; genus Protopterus; species Protopterus annectens. The sequence goes on along the minus strand of NC_056748.1, from coordinate 1,064,677,160 downwards.
TTTATACAGGCATTTTCTCTTCACCCCTCTAAAAATACTATACATTAGTTCAATAAATTAATGTTAAATTATCTGTGGTACCCCAGCAGACCGAGAATAGCATTAAATTTTCATTTAGATGATTGTAAAGCAGGTGGAATTTGTCTTCCTGACATTGAAATGTATACTCTCTTGTCTACTATTAAAACAATAACGTTCTGGTTAAATAATTCCTATTCAGCAATTTCATGAATATATTTGGTTAGAATCAAGTCAATCTTCGTTGTTACAATATATAAAACTCCTACTTAATAACTTTCACTGGATGGTAAGACATTATATCTTAGAGAATAAGAATAAATATATAGGTTCCATATATATATATATATATATATATATATATATATATATATATATATATATATATATGTATATATAAAACCATTACATTAACCACATTTAAAAGCTTTTTAAAGAAAAATCCAGATATTAAGGCCTGGTCATTTTTATTGCAATCTACTTCTGTACACAGAACAATATCATCACTTTTCATGTATTCAAAATGAAAATGCTTAGAGAAAAAATAATATATTGGTATCATATGATGGACTCTGAAAATCTCCTTTCTATGAATCAAATTATGAATAAACATAATATAGAAAATGAAATGTGGTTAATAATGCAAGATTTAAGATATTACATTATATATTAGAGTCAATTCATTCTTCTATGTGGCAAAATGTTCCAAGTTTATAGATTTTATGATGATTATTATAGGTGACCAATCTGCATAAGGAAAGTGTTATTTGTCCAAAATATACAAATTAATTAAAGATATGAAAATATATCATAAAGAAAAATTTGAGGATTATTATAAAACTATTAATAAGCAACCTCCCAGAGAAAGTGACAAAAACTGATGATAATTTCCTCAAAACAAACTTCCCTCTCCTTATAATGGAAGTTGTTCTCTTGGAAATGTATTCACAAAATTTATATTACACCTCATAAAAATGAACTAATGTTTGGTCAGGGTAATAGTTGTTGGAAATGTAAATTAATCTTGAAAGCAGACTGGTAACACGTTTTATGGTTGTATTTTACTTAGAACATATTGGGACAAACTACATTATAAATCATTAATTTTGTTTAACTCCCCTATGCAAAAATGTGTTCCTAGACAAAACATATTCACTTTTATGGACCTTAATAAGTATTGCCCGCAAGCTAAATCACCAAAAATTGGATGAGTGAGATGTTTCCTATATTTAAAGAATTCGAGAACATGGCATTAATGATTTTTGGAAATAAAATGGCTACTGTTAAGATGAGAACTCTAAAAATCACTTCATAATACAAAGTTTGGTTAAAAGTATTGGAGATATTGGAGAAAATAGACTGTAATAGGTCATAGCTTAAGACTGTTATTTGAATATCTCAAAGCTACTTATATGGTTATACACTCATGTAAATAGTTTTATTGTGTTGGTTTATTGTTATGAAGTTCATCTGGCTGAATTTATCATAATGTATGTTTCTAATTCATATTATAATCTGTTGTATTCAATTTAAAATTCAATAAAAATACTTGAGAAAAAAAAAGAAAATACATCACAATATACAAAACAGAAAAAGGCAATAGAGCAATATAAATTACAAGAAAGCAAAAACAAAGTAACCTTTCCATCATGACAATCGATGGCAGAGTCTGAGTAAGCTTTTCCAATAAAGCATTAAAAAGTTTTGTTTTAAACCCTTAAATAGACAATTTAGTTGCTAGCTCCTCCGTAATTTCACAGTTAGCTAACCTTAACTGATCTGCTCTAATTTCTATGTGACTCACAAGAGAGACAGATGCAGTTTCTTTATTAGTTTAGGTATGCAATTGAAAGCAGAGTAAAAATAAAACAGTGTAAGAAAATATACCACAATATACAAAATAGAAGGCAATAAAGCAAAACAAATTACAAGAAAGCAAAAGCAAACTATTCTTTCCTTTACACTAATCTATATCAGAGTCTTGGTGAGCTTTTCCATTAAAAATTCATAGGCATGTACTAGTCTAGCTGAGCTTGCATGCCAGTTTAAGTTTAGCTATTTTCCCTGTTTGGACTCAAAATAACCTATCCCATTTGGTTATATATTGTTTTTTCCTGTCCCATAGTTAATACATATATATAACCCCAATGAGAATAACTGCAATTATACAATAGAGAATTTGAAGGGATCTCTGCATGGGATAAAATATTTAGGAGATGCATCTGTCCATTAGTAGTACAGGGGGAAGTCCTGATCTAAATTTTCTGTTTCCTATCCATAGATCTAATTTGCACTTGAATATGGAGATTAATGAATTGTGTTTTATGTGGATGGGGTGTCTGTTCCCCAAAAGTGGTATCCTCTGCAAGACATATCTGTCCTCCAAACTGTTCTGCTGATGTTGCAGAAGATGGTTAGATCCCTAGACCAAGTATTTCTGATGCCATTTGACTTGCTCATGTGCATTAAATCCAAAAGTATCAGAGGAAGCCTTGTATGCCAGACACAGGACATCTCTTAGCAGTCTATAGGATACCAAGTATAGTGAGTTGGTCCATGTTGGGCATGTTGTTTAGGCCTGGTATCCTTTTAGTAAGGTATCTCTGTGGTCATTTAAGTTTTTGCATGTGTCTGGACAGATATATGTCAAAGGGGGTATTTTATTCAATGACTAGCCTAACGCAGGAAGAGTAAAGGGGGATAATGGCATCCCAAGATCTAGACACAATTCCTTTGTTTATATGCTTTGCTTATTTCCTATGACCTTTGAGTGATATTTAACTGTTTAAAATTTTAAATAATGAGCAAAACAAGCAGCCCACATCAGCTGCTTTCTTTTGGTAGTGGAACTCGTGCAAAGCTCTTACTGTGCACATGCGGTTCCCTATCAGACGCCTGAAACACTATAAGCTTGAAAATCAAAATCCTGAAACCAAAAGCCTGAAAACTCAAAATCCTGAAAACCCAAAATCCTGAAACTCAAAATCCTGAAAACACAAATAATGCTAATATGCCAATACAAAGACACTAATATCTACCGACTGACCTTGACCCTAACCCTAACCCTAAGGTCCGTCACTATCGCACACTCACCTGACCCGCGCCCTAACCCTAACTCACTTAAACCGCCCCTAACCCTAATTTTTGTCACTATTACATACATGCCTAACCTGCACCCTAATCCTAACTCACTTAAACCACCCCTAACCCTAACATAAAACCAATCGCACACTTACCTGAACCCAACGCATGACCTAACACCACAGGGCTAACAATAGCAAAGCCACAATGCCGTCAGTATGTCTATTTTGTGTTTTCAGGATTTTGAATTTCAGGATTTTGGGTTTTCAGGATTTTGAGTTTTCAGGCTTTTGGTTTCAGGATTTTGATTTTCAAGCTTATAGTGTTTCAGGCTTCTGATAGGGAACCGCACATGCACATTACCGAGTTCCAGAAAAATGAAAAATATTTTACATAAAAAAAGCTTCAGCATTACTTTAAAAATCAGACTAGAATATAGGCATACTTCAAAAATGTATTCCCAGTGTTCACTGCACTTTTAATCATACCAACCTACTAAAAGACAGGACAGGTTGGAACAGCAGCCTGTCAGCCTGTCATATGATTATGTTATGTGTGTGTGTGTGTGTGTATGAGTGTGTGTGTGTGTGTGTGTGTGTGTGTGTGTGTGTGTGTGTGTGTGTGTGTGTGTGTGTGTGTGTGTGTGTGTGTGTGTGTGTGTGTGTGTGTGTGTGTGTGTGTGTGTGTGTGTGTGTGTGTGTGTGTGTGTGTGTGTGTGTGTGTGTGTGTGTGTGTGTGTGTGTGTGTGTGTGTGTGTGTGTGTGTGTGTGTGTGTGTGTGTGTGTGTGTGTGTGTGTGTGTGTGTGTGTGTGTGTGTGTGTGTGGGCTACTGTTGATAAGTGCATGAGAGCAAAACATCCAGGAAGTAAAAGCCTTGCTTTTACTTTCTGAATGGTTCTGCTACATCTGTCAGTGCCATTGTGAGCAGAATAGGTATCAGTTCCAGCACAATGTCAAATAGGATAAACAGATGCTTGAAGGAAATCAATTGTTTACAATCAATCAAAATCAGTTTTTGCAGGTGAGCACACTAAGATGAATGAATAGAAAAAAAATCATCAGCTGTAATGTTCAGAGGACTAGATGCTGGTGTATTGCACAGGTAATAATGATTATCAATTTAACGGTTTTCTTTTCTTTTTTTTTATCCAGTACCTCCAATAGTTGAGTTAATTGTCATGGCCAGGCAATGCATAATTCTCATTGTATTTAATTATTATGCAGAAACAACAACAAGGGACTAATACAGCAGTTAACCTTCACTGTAGCAATAGCAAATAAGCCAAATAATGTTGCAGGAGACGCAGTCTACTCCTAATACGTTGCTAAACTCTGGAATAGTATCCACATTCCAATAAAACTGTCTGACAAACTCAGTAGTTTTAAACCACTGCTTAAACAACATCTTAACCAATCCTGGTCCTGTAAATGCTCAGCACAGAGTTAAAACTTTTTCGCTATACAATACTATCCAAATATTTTCTCTTGGGTGACGTAAGCCAGGGAACCTTGTTGGCTAGGCTTACGTAGGCCCTTGAGCTGAAAGCCTAGTACCTACCTATGAACCTATATTCTCAACCTCTTATTGAAATGACAAAACAATTTTTATACATAACTGCCGCCTATACAATCCACTATGTTGCATGTGTGCTTTGCTCTTTAGTAATTTCCACCTCTGTAAAATCTTAGAATATATATTTATATATGTAACTAGTGTTTGTGTATAAATGTAAATAGAAATGTAACTGCTCTGTGTTTGACTGGAACTTAGTATAATGCAATGTAAGCAAATGGAGCTTTTCTCCCCTGGCCTCAGCTGAAAATGGGTATTACCCAGTCAGTTTTCTAATAAACAAAGACAAATAAAATAAAATAACAAGAATGTCCATGAAAGCAGCAAATGTTTGATGGGCGTACTTGAATTCTTCCATCTCATTCATATTCTGTTACCTATTCTCTTGGACTTCTGTATGCTTTCACCTTAATTGAAGTCATATTGAAGTGCCAGTGAAATCATGCTTTATTAACATTCTTGGTAATAGCAATTGCTCAGTCACGTTAATGCTGGAATATGATCTAATGAATATTACCTTCTTGGCAAGGAGAGCAGCTGGCATTTTAATCTACTGTAACTTTAAACTGATTAAGGAGGCTTTGTTCCAAAGTGGAGTGAAACTGTAATTCACGGGTTTTGTAGATAAATATTCCATAATAGTTAGTCCATTTACTTGGTTAATAAAGAACTAAGGCTATTTCTAAGTGGGTACGTTCAGCAGATCTGAGATGCAGATAATACCAGTATAAGCAGACTGAATAACAACAAAGTAACATCACTGCTGAGATACAAACCTAGTGTACACATAACAAACTTTCAGAAATAAGCATATACCTGTGCAAATCAAATTCTCAGAATGTCAGCAAACAATTTCATTGGCATGAGATTGCTTTTCTGGTTAATAACAGGCTAGAAGGTGAGGAACACAAAAGCTGTAGCAACCTGTTATGTGAATATATTATGCTGTTAAAGTCAAGTTATTATTTGCATATTTGCAAACTCACATCCCTTCATAAATTTAAAAACAAAAAATAAGATCAGTACAGTACTATAAGAAGTGGTATAATTTCTTCTTCTGTGAACTCATCACATAATCACATATGACAGCCATTTTAGGAAAATGTAGGGTGCAAGTTTAAAAATAGATGCTAGTTACTTGCATTGTAAGTGCTTGGAGTCAGCCTTTATGTAAATTATGCAAGAATAAAGCATTAGGAGAGATACTGCAGGCTTCCCTTTCTCTTAGCATTAAAGCAAGCTGAGATAATGCCCTGCCCTAACATCACCTTTGATCTTAACTGAATGTGTAGATGGCCATGAGGGTGGAATTGCTTTGGCAAATCAACAGTCAGTAACCCGTTAGTCCCTCTGGCCAAAAAAAAAAAAAAAAAAAAGTGCCCATCTCTGGTACCTGCTGAATTTAATGAAATATAATCAGTGTGGTGTCTCTGTTTCTCCTGGCTTCTTTTATGCTGACAAGGGTGTACTTAGTATTTTTTTTTGGCTGTGATATCTGAAATAATAGTTACTAAGTCATTTTAGTAAGATCTGTATAGCTGATAGGAGGCTTTGATGATGGCAGGAATCAGTTTTGCTCCTAAACGGTGCAGAAAGTGAAGGGATAGTTGCAACTGCAGCCTAGACGTGGCTCTGTTGAGGTTTTCTCATTTAAACTGAAAACACAGTCTGAACATTACACTAATAATTTTAATATATAAAATCTGACACTTTGTAGTCCTTCAGCGTTTTGAATAGAGTACTTTAGGTATGCTTACTGTCCACTATAAAATATAATGACATGTATGAAGAAATGCTTGGGCATTTTATGTTGCATTTTGATATATTTATCCTACAGAAACAACCTTTGTTCAAAATCTGTGACCATGAAAGCCACAATTTTTGGATCTTTATGACATACTCAGATATCCAAGGTTGGGACTATGACATTTCCTGTGGCACCAGCATTTTGTATGCATTTTCCCCGTCAGCATTATGAGGACTTATATTTCATGCACCCATGCTGCTCTTAATAAGTTGAAATGCAAGTGATGTTAAGGAAATGTCCATCTCTGACAGCGTGGATCTGTAGTATGTTCCATAGCCTGTGTCCTATGTGTACAATATGTTTTATAAAGATGTGTATGTGGAAAATAAGGCCTCTGTCAACCGCAGTCAGAATGTTTAGGTTAACAGCGTTAAGTAAGGGCTTCAAAAACCTCTCCTGTGAATAATTACCACCTTCTGTAACTGACATATCAGCTCAGAAGCTGACAGATTTAGCTTACTCGGTACCTGAGTGTGCAGTCAAGCAAGAAATTAGGATGTGCTTAGCAGTAATCTGAAAGATCAGAGCCACAGGATGGTGAATATAAGGCCCATGGTATAACTGGTCACAATGCAAAGGTGCCTGTTAATATGACATAAACGAGGGTAAATAAATAATTGCTGTCATATTTAGTAATGTTACATATGCTGTGAAAACTGAGCTCAGCACATACTAATCCATAAGGGCTGGGACTGCACACAGCTCATATTACTACCGCACATAAAAATGTAATAATGTTACAAAAATGACTTATAAAGCTTTAATAAATGCATTTAGCTACAAGTTTTCATCTTTATTTCAACCTTTGGACAGATAAATAATTTAGTATTATTATTACAGTGAACAAAAGAATGAATCAGATTTGCAAATACGCTATCTGATATTTTTAGAGAATTAAACCATAGGTTATGCTGTTTTCCTAGTCATAAAAATTTGATTTCTCATAGCATCTCTTGATTTGGGCAGCCTGTAATATTTCAGTATGCATGTGAACAACATTTAGACTAAAGGGTGAAAGGAATACCTCAAGCCACTCCTTCTCCTTCAACCAGTCACCAGGCAGGTAAATGTATTTATGCAGTCAAGCATGCTGTTGTGTGCACTTACAGACACACATACATGGGCATGCATGCGCGCGCACACACACACACACACACACACACACACACACACACACACACACACACACACACTCACATCCTTTACAGATTTTTCAGTAATAGCAGTGTTTTCACAGAGCTCAGAAGCCAACTGAGACTAAAGCAGGGAAGAAGCAGTTATGAGATGTTAGCGCTGCAAAGGTCATGATTAATAGTGCCAGATGGAGAATGCCTCACATGCTTTGGATAGTCCCCCCATCGTACATGTATGCTTATACAAGGGGCATGCAGGTTCTTAATGCAATGAAACACAGGCAATGTGTCAGTATAGTCAACACATCAATTAAGGAAGCCATGTATATGTACATTATGTATTAATGAGATGTCTAACTCAATAAAAGTACATATTACTTTCATCCCAGGTATACAGATAAAAAGTAAAATATGATGCAAAATAGCAGCCTTGTGAGGAGATCATAAGCTGTTTAATTGATCTCTTAAGATTCCTCATTAGAAATTTGATAGGCTTATAGTTACTTATATTTCATTATCACATACACAGGGTGTGAAAATAAAATGTTTCTTTTTTATTTTGTAATTTCATTCCTTTTGTATGGAAGAGATCTTGCTTTCATTCAAAACATGGGACCTCTCTTCTAGACCTGTTACCACCTAATATCACATTCACATGTGTTTATTACTGAAAAGTTTACAATGTAAAGATGAAAATATCATCTTTGACACTTCTATACAAGTCTGAAGTATGAGCTGAATAAACTGCTCGTCTTGATGGTTTGCACAACACAACAACAATGATTTCTTATTCAGCAAAATTCTTTGTATATACTGTACTCTTCCAACATTTGTATACATGCCTTCCTATTTGTCTTGCAGTCACTTCCTGCATGCACACTCAGAAGCACACACAGACACACTCACACACAAACACACACACATGCACGCACACACACAGACGCCCAGTCCCTCCCTGTCTCCCTGACCTTTGCTTCCTATTTCTTTTAGCTTCCAAAATAAGGAAAGGGAGAAAGTAAAATGCATTCACTTAAAGACAACTGCATATGGAGTTACTTCCCACTGTGCTTTCCCTTCAGTAATACATACAGTTGCTTAACAATTTCAAGAACATGCTGTTGAAGTGATGTTGCATGAATTCTAAGATATGGATTATGATAGCCTTGCCAAGCAGTCTGTACAATACCTGATCCATCTAAAAGGATTTGGGATGTGAAACCCATACAAAAGATGTCTTCTAATTCTAAGGATCAGGACAGCCTGAAAGTGTACTGTGTAATGAAAATGCAGCACCAAACATGTAATGCATCACTTCTGTCACTGACAACTATAGCCATCACATGATGTGTTCCATTTGTCAACTGCTCCATCACTGTGGTGATCATCTTGTCCATCAGTATCTCCAATCTGTCACATTTCCCGAGTTCTGCATTACTAATCCCTCTCGAAAGTATTACTGCAACATTTCACTTTTTTGCAAAACAGAGTATGCATCACTCTGAAACTGTACTATAACAATCCATTAATCAGATTTTAATGCAATCTAAAAAAAAACAAAATACAGTGAAAATATAACTGTAAGCTTTCATTTTACTTTATTTAATAATTCTAAAGGTTACAGGATATAAGATATATCAAAATAAAGCTGCAGTAAAACTGTATGCCTTCTACATCATGTTGTACACTTGAATTAATAAGGTAATGTCACCTAACACAGGTAGTATGGAGAGACACACATACCTGCTAGTTCATACTAGTCCTGGACTTCTTCAGTTAAAGAAAATCTAACCCACATTAATCATCACTGAAATTGTGATGACTGAAAGTAATACTCTTAAAAACGATATGGACTTAATGTGCACCAATGTTGGCTTTATATTTCATCAATTAAGGACATATATCAAGATAAATTCATGTTAGTTTCACCTTCTGATCCACAGCCAGTACTATGAATGCATTTTGCATCCATAGGCAATCATATCATATCTCATATGTTTGCATACACACAGTATTAGAATTCTCAAAAAAAAAATTGCATGGTGCACATAAGTGCAACATCAAACACCGATTTGCACTATTCATACCTTTTTATAAAGTGTTAGCTTCATTCATAAATAATACATAATACAGTGTTATGAATGCCACTGCATTCTATATTACATAGAAGAAATTACTGTAAGGGACTTTAAAGTGATCTCTTTCTACAAAATAACTGTATGCCATAGCATAATTCTGCTGATCTCTTTGCTATATCATACAGAATGCTCCATTTATGAATGAAGGACCTGTGCGGAATTGGGGATGACGGCATGCTACCTTTTGAGGTAAAGAGTATGGGTTTTGGCTCCTGCAGATTACTAACCCCTATCATGAATACTAACCAGAACAGGCATTTATGACTGCATGACATTTTAAGTGGGAGTTTTGTCATACCTCATGATGCTTCCAAGCACATGCTTTACTCCCCCACCCTAAAATGCAGCAAGACATGCAAGCCTGGCTTTTACATCTGCAGATTATACTAGGTGTTTGGTGCTATAGTGATTCAGAAGTATGTGTACCCAATCCAGTGGTGGCTGGTGACTTCAAATCAAAGGGGGGCTGCAGGAGACAGCTGAATGGGTGGGGTCAAGGGGAAGGGGTGTGGCCAACTAGAAAGGGGAGGAGCTATGCTCAAAACCACAAAAACTAACTTTAATTAAATACGCTGCCCTGGGTAGAAAACCATCATTATGAGAGTCCAATCAAGACAAAAATAAGTGTAGAAGAATAAAAAATATTTCAATGCATTGGCTGCATGACAGCTTACTTATTATCTAGATGGAAACAAAAGGTTGTGAGGCATGAAAAAATAAATTACTTTTTAAATACATTACTGGAATGCCAGTCAAAATCAAGTATAAGAAAAACCAGAAGCACTCAACTCAAACCACTTCTCCTTGCACTGCAGTTCTAATTATAATTTATATACAGCTTTATTAAAGTACCAAGTAACATGCTGAAAGTAGAAATCTATTTGATGCCCCCACTTGTAAAAATGTTTCTTATCCAAAAAAGCCCTGCTGCCTGACAACTATCTACTTGTTTCATGGGGAAAACATGATCTAAGTAAAAAATGAAAAGCAAACAAGAAACAAGCTCAAGATACATTGCTTAAAGGATTACTGTACAGGTTATGGACCACACATGATTGGCATTCTGTTTAGTTTATGGGTAAAGTCTGTAGAGATGACTGGAAGTCTCCAACAAGTGTAATGAGCTTTTTAAAATAATGGAATCCTGTCCTTTAATACCCAAGGCTTATACATTATCTAGTCAAGTATTCTCTGCATGGCAACAACAGAAAGGCTTTAAATGTTGGCAATTCTTTAACAGTATGCTTATTAAAGCTTATTTGCATCTTACGATCTCAGATAATCTTACCTTATGGTCATTAAAGCATTGCTACTTAAACACAGAGCAACAGGCACTTTGAGTAATAAGCATAAATCTGAGTAATAAGCATAAATCAACAGTACAAAAATATGACAGAAACCAGACCGTTCTGCAAAATCAAGGACAGATGAAAAGCCACTGTAGTACTTGTGTCTACCTTGGATGGGGGGACACACTGCACATTTACACTGCATAACTACTCCATGCCTTGCTTGGACACATCCAGAGTCACTACATGGGGGAGTGGGGTGCAACAAGTATGTCACAATTTGAAATGTCTCTGGCTGACTGTGATGGCCCTGACACATTTGTCATACCACTCAACCTCAGAGCAAGAAATCTGGACAAAGCCATACACAGAAGTGGGACAAAGGCCCAAAAATAAGGACAATTTTTAAATATTGCTCTAATAAACTTAGAAAGATAATAGAATAGGTCTTGCATTAGTATGAATTTTCTGAAGGGTATAAAATCTGAAACTCAAATGTCTGTCATTTTCTAACTTCAGCCTTTAGTGATTTGTCACTAATTTGCCAAAAAACATAATTTTATGAAAAATGGACCAAAAATGTGATGCAAAAATATAAAATAGCCACACAATACAGCTGGGAACCTGTCAAAGAAGGGACACTTTAATATTAGTACTGCTAACTTGAGCAGCTGACAAAATAAAAGAATCTACATGCATTTCAAGTAATCTATAACTTTGATTATTACAGTTATTTCTTAATTGTAAACCCTCCATGTTTTCTTCCAGAATTGCTATTTTGCGGAGGGATTATTAGGGGGAAGAGCAACATTTTGAGCCAAAATCGGGGACAGTTGAGAGGTTGGCTATGCCTAATTCTATAAAGCAATTTATTTGCATGTACCTCTCAACCTGTTAATGCAGTAAATCTGAACAAGGCCAAATATATTGGGGGAACATATAAACAGTACTAAAAATTGCTCTTGTATAAATTGAGACAGTTGATAGAGCAGCTCTTACTTTAACATGCATTTTTCTGAAGGTTATGAAGTCTGAAACTCAGTGTATCATTATTTAGTGACTTAATTCCTAAATGATTTGCCAGAAAACTACAAATTTTATGAAGAACAAACCAAAAATAAGAAGCAAAAATCTATTCATTCTTTGAAAATCTGGGCAGTTGGGAGGTATAGTTCAGCTGGGCCTGTCTGAGTTTGCTGCCCTTCCCCCCTGACAAAATCATGGTTGAATGGAGCCTCTGCAGCCATTCCAATGAACCATTACTTGGCTGTTTCACTCCATTTACCATAAACACGAATGTGCATACTGCTTTACTTCTATGATGAGTTGGACTTCATTTGAAAGTTTTATTTTGTATTTTACAGCACAAACACTAAGTCATCTGCTAAACAAAGCAATGCAGTCTCACAATGAAAACTTAGCATTAAAACTTCTCTGCCCTTGAAACTCACATTCATTGAAACAGCATTGAAACCCACATTCAAAGAAAATACATTTTGCCAGTGGCAGATAAAGATTAATTTTGGGCTGTTTTCAAATCATAGGCCCCTTGCATATGAAACATACATGTGCTCTTTGATACACCTTCCTCATTGTACTAAATTATATTCCTTGTACAATACAGTACAGTTGTTACAGGGCATTTTAAATTTGTTTTGAACATTTTTCCAGCAAGCAATGAAACAAAACGCATGCACCCATAATGGCAAAGCCCAGTTCAGAACATTTATCATAAAAGTCTACGCAGACTTCCACAGTCCACCATTATTAGTAAATATGCACAGTTCTACAGTCCACCATTATTAGTAAATATGCACAATTCCACAGTCCACCATTATCAGTAAATATGCACAATTCTACAGTCCATTATCAGTAAATATGCACAATTCTACAGTCCATTATCAGTAAATATGCACAATCTCTGAAGAAGTAAAAGTCATCTAAATAATTCCACATTAAAGAAGACTATAAGTAATGAAGAGGTTGCTGCTAGCAAACACCTTTATATTTCATGGTTTCATCGAAAAATAAAGTGTCTGTTGCCCCTCAGGAATAAATTGCCTATATTACATTAAAAATGATAAACTAGTAATATTGTAAGAGGAAATGGATGGCAAACTGATAACAGACTCATAGTTAGTATCTTCACCAAGGAGAACATTCTCAGTATGGCAGCATCCACCCCTTGTGGGAGTAGAACCCACCGCCTTCTGCATCAAAAGCAAATACACAACCTGTTGTGCTATTAACAAGACAAACCAACTTCACTTAAGCAACACTAAACTTCTGTTCTCCTGCAGCTCTCAGCTCCTTGTAAAATCTACTCAATACTCAACTGCATCTCAACTTCGCAGCACAAAAAAAAAACTGGAAAAAGCCAAAATGTATTGGGGGGGGGATCAAAAGCCCAAAAACCAGGGACACATTAGACATTGCTTGTATAATCTTGGAAAGCTGCTAGAATAAAATGCTGTGTTACCACCATACATTTTACTGCCAAGGTCTCTGTGCAAAAGAGTCAGAACAACATACCACTATGCCAAATCACCTGCTTTGTGAAAGAAAAGTGCTGTGTTACCACCGTACATTTTACTGCCAAGGTCCCTGTGCAAAACAGTCAAGAGCAACATACTACTACGCCAAATCAGCTGCTTTGTGAAAGAGAGGAAGACTGAAACTTAAATGACTATCATTTAATGAATTCAGTTCTCACCATAGCTGTCAACCTCTTAGCACAAAACACCTGGACAAACCCAGTAATGAGGGAATACAGCCCTCAAACATATTCAGTGAATTCAGTTCTTGCCATAGCTGTCAACCTTAGCACAAAAAACCTGGACAAAGCCAATAACAGGGTATTACAGTCCCAAAAATAAGGACAAATTTCAAAGAGTCATCTTATAAACTTAAAAAATTGCTATAATAAAAGGTTGTGTTACTATATATTTATTGCTAGAATAAAAAGTAGTTTTACTATGTATTTTTTTAAGAATATGAAGTCTGAAATTCAAATGCCTGTCAATTTTACTTCTGACGGAACAAAAACACTTTTCAGCAGAGGCCCAGGGAGAAATACTGTAGACACGTCTTTGTAAAATGACAGGACACCAGAGCAAATTCACACAAACACAGGGATAAGATGCAGACTCCACACAGAAAGCATCTCAGCCGAGAATAAAACCCAAGAACCTGCAGCTGTGAGGCAACAATGCTACCACTGCACCATCAAATTTCAAGCATTGCAATATTTAAAAACCACAGATATTATGAGGAATAGATCAGATCAAATATGAGGCAAAAACCTGCAACATCCGATCCCTATCCCCTATCCAAAAACCCATGCAAATCCGACCCTGCCCATCGCGAGATCTTCTCCCGATGAGACGCCAATGCAGACCCTGCCCGTCGCGAGATCCTAAATCCCTGACTGCTGATGTTGCAGTCCGACCCCGACGTGTTTCCCCAGCGAGTTCCCAGGACAGTCTATGCAGTTTTAAACTGCATAGACTTCTGGGAGCTCTTTTGTCCATGTTTCCCAATCAGGACTGCTGCTGAGACAATGTGTGCATGCTCCAGACTGTCTCAGCAGCAGTCCGGACTAGTGCGCATGCGCAAATTTTTAATTTTTTATTTTCTATTTATTTCTTTTTATTTTTTTACTTTTCAAGTTGAGGGGGCTGCAGTCTGGCAGTCCAATAGCATGGGTCGCCCCTGACCCAATCCAAATTAGCTGCAGTAGGGGCCAAGACAAGAGGCTTTGTGGTGCATATTTTATGGAAATAATCAAGAGGGATTCTGCTTAGGGCTGCAGGCCATTTGGTACAGACAGAGAGGCATAAGAAGCTGGTCATGACAGTGAATTATACATTGTATCAAACGGCATAGGAACAGATTATTCTGTACAGTTTGCAGCAGTTTTCTAATTATAAGAAAGAGAGTGGGGTACTTGACAGTAACATTATAATGTTACAACACAACAAGACCTGTTAAGGACCGTGCTCATAAGCATATTAGAAGTCATATTCTATAACGCTAAGGTGCAGTAAACCTTGACAATAAACCCCAAATAATTTATTTTCCTTGACCTATTTAAAGTGCCGGATGGTATAAACAGGGGAATCTTGTTTCAACATTACCTTACTCTACCCTACCTCTCCTAAAAGAAGTTCATTTCTGGTGAACCAGCCTTGGTTTTTCTACTTGTCACTTATTATTTCAAATAACATTCTAGTGGTTATCAAAACTAATTCCCAATAATGCACGCAGAAAATATCACTAAATCATTTACATATCCAGTTATGGCTCCATTCCACACATGAACCTAACACTCTAAATAACTATTTTATCAGGAGCTCTTCATAGTTTAAACCTCTGATATACAAAATCTGGTTATTGAAGTATTTCTGAATATGCACTGACTTAACTATATCATTACTACTGTAGGAAAAAGGCAAGCCCCATATCATGCAATAGATCATATTAGGCTTTTAACCCATGGGAGCAAAGCATCTTTGAGTTTACAGGATATAATATCCAAAATCAACCTTAAAGTGCAAAAACGTTTCATGAACACCAAAGTTATAATTTTACTCTAATCTATTTTGTAAATGCCAAGATTATTTAAGATTGAGAGAATTGAGATTCCTGGACTTCATCAGTGCAAATGCCCTGGAACAATTAGTCAGAGTACCCACTAGGGAGAATAACATCTTACATTTTGTCCTTGTTAATATGGGAGTGTCTTGCACCATCCCTTGCATATTTTCATCACTTGTTAGATCTGACCATAAAGTAGTCTCCTTCAAAATATAATTGAAACCAGAGATCCCTTTCACCCAAGGTACCTTTAGTAATTTCTGTAAGACAAACTATCTACCCTTAATTGAAACATTGCCAAGCTTCAAATCCCAACCAAACCCAGCTAACTCCATTGGAGATGTAGAAATGTACAATACCACACCATATCAGCATGTAAAGAGGAACAAGGAAAATCCTTTTGACCAAAAGTTAGAAGAGTAATTCCTAGAATGTTAGCGCTCTTGTCACTGAAATAAACAAACATCTCATCAGCATAATAAAATCCAGAAAAGCAAAGTTCGAGGCTAAAATAGCTATCCAGGCCAAAGACAACTACAAGGCATTGTTTAGTTGTATCCATAATCACAAAACACAACACAGCAATGAGCTGAGCTGAATGTGAACAATGTTACCTACACTAAGGCTGAACATACAGCAAATCTACTGACCAATACATTTAGATCTAACTTTACCCTCCCTTCCCTCTCGGTCTGTTCCTGAAGATATACTTGAAACTGACTTGCCTCCAACTATCACACAAGACCGAGTATTAAAAGTGCTATCAAAAGCTGAACATACTGCATCAGTAGGTTCTGACAATATCTCTGGATGTATTGTAAATAGCATGACACATGATCTAGCCCCAACAGCCCTAAAACATTGCTCAGTCTCAGGTCCAATAGTGGTTTTGTACCAAGTGAATGAAGAACAGCTACATTTATTCCCCTGCATATGGGAGGACCTTCCACAGACCCAGGAAATTACAGACCCATAACTCTGATTAGCCTTATATGAAAGTCATAGGAAGACCTGTCACAGAACTAATCAATTCAGACATAAGAGACCTCAAAACACTGTAACTGTCTGAGATTGGATTCATCAAAGGGAGGGCATGCCTACTCAGCCTGCTGGAATTTTTTTTAAAAGGTCACCAAAGCAATGGATGAACTCAAGATGATATGCACTGCATACCACAACCTGGCCAAAGCTTTTGACACAATTTCCCCACTCAGGCATAGTAGAAAAGCTAAATAATCTTGGAATAAACCCTTATGTCACTCACTGGATTGTCAACTGGCTCACAAATAGGATGCAGGAAATCAAAATAGGGGAAGTTGCCTCTACAAAGAGCCCAGTCACTACTGGATTTATCCAGAGTTCTGTGCTGGGACCTCTTGTGTTTGATATCTTAAAAGCCAATACCAAATGGTGCTGGATAACTAACTTTACAGATAACTGCAAGCTAGGGACAGTCACGAAACCCCAAATAACTTAGCCATGCTGTCGGAAGGTATGTCTCAAATTAATAACTGTTGCTAAAATCATGGACTGAAACTAAATGCCAACAAATACATTACTGTATTGTTTGAGAATTCATCTATCTAAGGGACCTACCACATTAACAATACGCCCTTAACAGTTGAGCCAGTAGTCCAGGATTTGGGAGCTTATATGGACAGTGACCTATCTTTCACCCAACATTTGTCCATTGTTGTATGAAAGTTCTTCTAGGTCGCACAGCTTATAAAGAAAGGGATCATCTATGTATGTCATCGGTTCGCCATTACTCAGCCATCATTAGGCCAGCCATTGAATATAATGTCCCCTTTGGCATGTATCTGTCCCGACACATGCAATAACTTTTACACCCTTACTAAAAGGATACACTAGGCTAAACAGCATGTCCTAAGTGGACTGACTCAAAGCCCTGCTGCTATACTCTGTATCCTACAAACTGCTAAGAGGTGACCTGTGTCTGGCATTCTCTGAACCAATACTGATAGATTTACTGCACATCAACAAGTCAAATAGCATCATATATAAGTGATCTAGTGATATAAACCTTTTCTGCAACATCAACAGAAAGGTTTGGAAGGACAGGTAAATCTCACAGAAGAAGCCACAGTTTTGGAACAGGTTCTCCAGCCATGTAACTTGGCTGTAGTGATAGAAAACAGAAAATTTACCCCAGCACTGCCCCCCCCCATACTAATAATGGATAAAGGCAGCTTCTAAATGCTTTATTCCTTGCATGGCTTCCTTCAAATTCTCTGTAGTATGATCCCGGTTATTCTCATTAGGGGTAATATATAATGATTGACCTTGAGATGGGTAATGCCAATCTCTAACCAAGCTGGATAGGTTAATTTGAGCACAAAAAGAGAAGATGGCTAGGCTTAAAATGTCTCAGAAGGACAGCTAGCATGATATTTACCTATGAACCTACAAACCTGTGAAATAACATCATGCTTTGTTGCATTATGGTAACCCATAGTATTCGATCCTATATGCATTACTGTGCATTGGTCACTCTGTAATGCTCTGATTTTTTTAGCCCACATTAATAAATAATCCATTGTAGTCTTGTAACAGCTTCTGACTCCTAGTGATCCTACCATACAGGCCACCTAGGCATCACTGGCATAGACCTAGAATGTATCACTTAACAATTATTGATGACATAAAGGCATAAAACAGGAATTACCTCAGTACTGATCCCTGGGGGAGATCAATGGTCAACTTAAACAGATCAGCGATGACACCCTTTATGGTTACCGTAGATTTTTTGTCCTGTACAATTAATTAATCTACCATATAATATACAATTTTTTTCTTAATAAAGAACACTTCAGCAACTCCCCTGTATGGCAGCAAATCAAATGTCCTCCACAAAGTCAGGCATACTCTGCCCACAAGGATTATGCATATGTTGCAGTAATCACATTGGGAAAAACAACATCACTAAATTTGTGACACACACACAATCTTTTTTGTATGAAATTATGTTGATTGTTAGCATCATAAAGTGAAATGACACCTGTTTTCATGCTAGTAACCAATAACATCTCTAATTATTTCCCCAAGATGCTAATAAGGGTAAAATGTTGTATTTTGGTTCTTCAGTAATAGTATCACCCTCCATCCCTTATGTATACCTAGAATTAAAGCCAGACTCCAAATGTTAGGGGAAAAGCACTCTTGTCATAAATAATAACAATGGAAAACAAGTCAGGTCCATCACTTATTTATTTATTTTTATTGAAAAGTAAGCTTGTCTAGACCTAGTGCAATAAGAGTGTTTTTTTTTTTGTTTAGTACTCCCATAACCCATTCAAAGTGGTTTTGTGGACAAGGGCTATTCACATGTATGTCATGTACCAAATATAGGACACTCAAAATGATTCCAATAACGAGTTTGCAAATAATTAACTGATTGAGCATCATCTATATAAATGCTATTTCCTGCCCATAAGGTAATAGATTTTATGTCATTGACATTATACTCACCTACATAAGTAAAGGAAAGGGGGTAGTGGACCATTACACTGTGCTGTATCATTATTATATAAAATGGAGGGGGACCAGGGCATTGAACAGTAATGAGCAGTAGAACATGCATTTTTAGGCCTGGTAATACTAGCATCCCTACACTATGCCACTGCATCTTATTATCATGAGGAGGTGAACCATAAACATGAACCTCACTGTTCATTTCACTGGGGATAATATGTGCTGTTTGTGAAGCTGTACTCCATTTCTGTCTCATTATGTAGTCCTATAATATTATTAAAATGTATGAGCATGGAGACATTGTTATTCTTAAACTCCTGTATGTCTTATTAAAACGTATGAGCATGGAGGCATTGTTATTCTTAAACTCTTGTATGTCTTATTAAAACGTATGAGCATGGAGGCATTGTTATTCTTAAACTCTTGTATGTCTTATTAAAACGTATGAGCATGGAGGCATTGTTATTCTTAAACTCCTGTATGTCTTATTAAAACGTATGAGCATGGAGGCATTGTTAGTCTTAAACTCCTATATGTCCTATTAAAACTTAAGAGGATGGAGGCATTGTTATTCTTAAACTCCTGTATGTCTTATTAAAACATATGAGCATGGAGGCATTGTTATTCTTAAACTCTTGTATGTCTTATTAAAACATATGAGCATGGAGGCATTGTTATTCTTAAACTCTTGTATGTCTTATTAAAATGTATGAGCATGGATGCATTGTTATTCTTAAACTCCTGTATGTCTTATTAAAATGTATGAGCATGGAGGCATTGTTATTCTTAAACTCCTGTATGTCTTATTAAAACGTATGAGCATGGAGGCATTGTTATTCTTAAACTCTTGTATGTCCTATTAAAACGTATGAGCATGGAGGCATTGTTATTCTTAAACTCCTGTATGTCTTATTAAAACGTATGAGCATGGAGGCATTGTTATTCTTAAACTCTTGTATGTCTTATTAAAACGTATGAGCATGGAGGCATTGTTATTCTTAAACTCTTGTATGTCTTATTAAAACGTATGAGCATGGAGGCATTGTTATTCTTAAACTCTTGTATGTCTTATTAAAACGTATGAGCATGGAGGCATTGTTATTCTTAAACTCTTGTATGTCTTATTAAAACGTATGAGCATGGAGGCATTGTTATTCTTAAACTCCTGTATGTCTTATTAAAATGTATGAGCATGGAGGCATTGTTATTCTTAAACTCTTGTATGTCCTATTAAAACGTATGAGCATGGAGGCATTGTTATTCTTAAACTCCTGTATGTCTTATTAAAACGTATGAGCATGGAGGCATTGTTATTCTTAAACTCTTGTATGTCTTATTAAAACGTATGAGCATGGAGGCATTGTTATTCTTAAACTCTTGTATGTCTTATTAAAACGTATGAGCATGGAGGCATTGTTATTCTTAAACTCCTGTATGTCTTATTAAAACGTATGAGCATGGAGGCATTGTTATTCTTAAACTCTTGTATGTCTTATTAAAATGTATGAGCATGGAGGCATTGTTATTCTTAAACTCCTGTATGTCTTATTAAAACGTATGAGCATGGAGGCATTGTTATTCTTAAACTCCTGTATGTCTTATTAAAACGTATGAGCATGGAGGCATTGTTATTCTTAAACTCTTGTATGTCTTATTAAAACGTATGAGCATGGAGGCATTATTACACTTAATTGATAAATAGTGAAAATGGACGAGAGGATGCAGAAGGGCAGATTATGACAGGGGCAGGTGGATTGTTAGAAGTGAAGAGGGCAATAGCCATGCAGATAGAATGAGGTTTAGTAGGAGAAAGGTGGCTAGTCAGTGCAATATTAGTAGAGGTGAGGCTGGACACTTGCTATGATGTTGGAAAAGAAGATAAAATTAGTGAATTTTTGAAAGGTGTTATTTTTAGAAACCATTCTCGAGTGGTGATGAGTGCTGCTGGGACACTGACAAGGGAGATCACATTGGTGTAAATGGGTGCAATACCCTAGGGCTTATTATTGAAAACAGGTCTGGGTACCCAGTGTCCAGTTAAAAGCAATGGAGAATTCATGGATAAGAGTGGGAAGTGGAGAAAGAGGAGTTACAGTCAATATATGAAATGTGAGGTGGGGGGTCTGATAAAATCGGAGAGAATAATGAGCTGAATCACAGAATCAGAAGCTAGAATGGTGCAGAATGCTCAGCGAGAGGAAGAGAGGGTCTGAAGGAGGAACTATGTTAGGAGGAAGCCGACTGCGTAAGTGCAGGGGTGAAAAATGAAGGCAGGTGTGTTGACTGAGTAAGACACATAGTTCAGGAGATATGGGGAGTCATGTGACATCAGCTTCCTTCAAGAATGACATGGGAGTTTTGTCTGGATAACTGATTTGTTCACAGAAATAGAAATGAGGAGCAGGAAGAAAAGGGGAATGACAGTCTTATGACGGATGGTTGGGTTCTGAGGTCAAGAAGAACACCGTGTGTATCGGGTCAAGTCCCAGAGTATGAAGTGGAATTATGGTTGTAGGTAGTACTCAGTCACAAAGGATATTTGAGGGGGAAGAAAAAGGAGAGATTAGGGCAAATCTTCTTCCCTGGAAGTTGGAGAGCAACAGGGAGAGTGGTCAGGTGTTATGACACATAAAAAGGAAAGAAGGGGATGGGCAGGGATTGCTACAAGCTTCTGTATAGGTTAGGGGTGATGAATGGTAGGGAACAGTTCCAGTATAAGATAAACTATATGGTTATGTTCCAGAGTAGATGAAGGTAGGAGAACAATGCCAGTGCTGGGGCCTGGTGCAGGAAGGGAAAGTTATGAGTACACTTCATTTGATAATTTAATCAGTGGCCAAAATTTTAGTCTGGAAATCTTTATAAGATTGTAAAGCATCATGTCAAGAAAAATGTAATAAAATAGTGTAAAGTGGTGCTACAGAAAAGATGGGAACATCTGGTTAGTAATCTACCTATATCATTTCTAAATCTTAATTGAGAGTTAAATGTGGAGGTCTTGGTAGTGACATTGGAAATGTCTTTAGAGATCTTATTTCAGAGTATCAGGTGGTTTTCAAAAAAGTAGAGTCTCTGATTGTGACTGGATGATACATACTGAGTTTTTTAGAGTGAACTGAGGAAACGGGTTGCAGATTTTGATATTAGAAAAACATGTGCTACTGTAGATTGCAGTTTTAAGTTTAGGTTGTTAGAGACTATGGAATTTACAGAGAATTTTATAGGGAATAGTAGAAAGCTGGTGTATGAATCTTAAATACTAAGAAGGTGATTCATTATCAGAAGAGATGGAACAGGGACATGGAAAGACAGGGGTCTCTGTTATAGCCTTTCGTCTTTTTTCAGTGACTACAGATCTTGTGAAAAGAGTTTCTGGCAACTTGAAAAATTTTCATTCGGATAGGGAAATGTAAAATCCTAAACAATATCTGCAGAAAACTGTATGGTATTATTGATGTATGAGGAATGGAATGTGTGGTGTGTTGAAGAAGTTTGAGCATTGTTTGGGCATATCAAGACCGGAACTTCAGTCTGAGAAATCTGTGGTTATTAGTAGAATCAGGTCAATTACAATTATTCGGGGATGAAATATTTACAGCTGAGAGTGTATTCAGAGTTGAGGGAGAGTTGCACTATAAACTTGGTGGTGGTTCCAAAATATTGTACACAGATAAATATATCTATATATCATCTAGGGAAAGGAGGATTAAGAAACTTCAGAAAGAGCATAATGAACAGGTTCACAGATTTAGGGATCTTGAAAATTAAATTCTACTTTCATGAGATGAAATCTGGGATTTATATCTGTGACTGTTTTGTGTTATTACTCGTCACCTTGACATTAAATTCTTTTGTGTATCTATCTATATATCTATCTATCCATCTATCTATCTATACACACACAAATATATATATGTATATATATATATATATATATACACACACATACACACACACACGCACGCACGCACGCACGCACACGCACACACACAGACACACACGTGCACACACGCGCACACACATGCACACACATGTACATATACAAAATTAAAACAGATTTGTGCGACATCGCACTTAATAAGGCAGAGTGATTGTATTATTAGTAATAAATGTGAGTAGCAGTACAAGCTGTGACAAATGAGTACTCAAACCTAAA
Source organism: Protopterus annectens (assembly GCF_019279795.1). Taxonomy (NCBI): domain Eukaryota; kingdom Metazoa; phylum Chordata; order Ceratodontiformes; family Protopteridae; genus Protopterus; species Protopterus annectens. Next base: position 1,064,653,880 of record NC_056748.1, on the reverse strand, counting down.
ATGCCAGATTCCAAGAAATGCTAAAGTAGCAAGCAGTTTGCTACAGTCAAGTCACTAAAGACACTGAGTGTGTTGGGTGGGAAAGCCTTGTCTGCAAATGCAGTATTTGCATTAATTTAGGAAGTCAGTACGTACTCACTCAGCATTAGCACCTAACAATCTCAACCCTTCAAAATCTTAGATATGGGGTGTTCATCCTCTTTGTTCTATCCTAGTTATGTTTTTTGTCCAAAGTTATCAGTTTCTGCTGTAGCTCCTAAAAACTCCTTGATGATAACTTCCTATGATGGTACAGCAAGTTAAAAGTGTGAAAGGAGAGGTTTAGGAAAGATAAAGCATGGAGGTAGGGCATTCCAGACTGTAGTTAACATGGGGGTAAAAAAGTACAGAGTTGGATCAGGGCTCTATCAGAAGCTTGTAGCAAGGTTAGCAAAGTGGTGAGGAGGAAATAGCAGTGCAGGGTGAAGGCCAGGACTATGAGAAGAACATCATGATTCAAAGGAAAATCTCTCCTTCATATAATCAAGTTCAGCTTTGCAAAAATTAGGGCAATAAAATGAAAAAAATAGTCAAAAATGCTGCTTAACACTTCATAACTGTAAAACAAAAATGTTTATTCATCACAGTTACTGTTTTCATCTTCCAAAATACTTCACCATACTTCCATTGGTATGGTTAATGTAGTGAAGAAAACCATATAATTCTTCTTGGCCCCCTCCCCCACAAGATAAAAACATTGTCCACAAACCGATGATAAAAGCTAATGTGTGGTCTGTATATATTCTTATTGTCAAGCACAAATTTTTCCTCCCATGAGCTCATTACTGCATTTGCACATTAATTTGCACAGGGGGTGTCCATGGCCACCCCACATTTTTGTGCATATAAGCAGTCACCATGCAAAAAAAATTATTGTTTAAAACCAAATCCAGCAAGCAGCAAACCATATCAACCTGACTGTTGTCAAAATTCCCTCTGTGTGTCAACAGTTCTCTAATGGTGTCAACACCATGCTCATTTGGGATGCATGTAAATAAATTCACTACATCAAAGGTCACAAGAAAAAAAAACGTTATATCACCACAACTCTCCAAAAATATGAAGAGGTCAGTTAAAAATTACTCAGTTTCCCTGAGTACAACAGAGACCGAAGCCAACATTGTCTTAAGCTTACTTTCCACATATAAAGAACATGTTTGTGTGACCCATCCTTCCCCTGACACAATCAAATGTAGGGGTGGTTTAGTCAAAGATTTATAAACCTTGGGAAGGCCCCTTATTAATGGTATCTTAGGTTCAGTCACATACAAAAAATCAAACAAGTCACGGTCAATGGAAGTTTCCATAAATAATTCATATAAGCACTATGTACATAATCAATAATGGATCTTACCCTGTCCATGCTGATCTGTACATATGTTGTATCCTCATTCAGCATGGTAATCATACTCATATTATAATCTTTATGATTCATGACTCCGGTAGACCTTCCTTTATCAGAGGGTCTGATACTTATAGTCTGATTATTCTTTAAATCATTCAGGGCTCGGTCCTGTGATGCTGTTAAATTATAAAGCTCTTAGCCCTTTCTCCATGCATGTATTCACATAACTCATTTTCACACATTTTTATAAAAAGCTGTACATGTAAAGACATAGATGGAACACTTGGCCGCCTAAAAAGGTTTGCCTCTCATAGTCCGTGAAGTCCCAGTTAAATTTGTGGGTCTTTTTGGCTTTGATCTGTTGCTCTAAAGTAAGTAAATCTTTGATCAATTGGTTAAGACACTTATCAAAAAAGGTTCCCCTTCAAATCGTCTAACCTTCTCACATATAGTTTTCACTTCAAGAATGAATTTATCAATTGTACATTCATAATATGGAATGAGGACTTCAACAAAGGCCATGGATTCCTTGTGTTGGGCCTGAGCCCATTCCTCTAGTAAAAAATCATCAACCAAACTGACCAAAGGCTGAAGGTGAACCCTAAGGCCTCGGGGAGAAATTCCCCATGCCTTGTATGCCTTAAAGAGTTTGAGATGCCAAACATTGGTTCTAAGAGACTTCATGCTCTTAGCTAATTTAAGAAAGGATGATGAACATATATTTCTAGGATCATTTTGGCCCAATATAGAATTATCTGAGGAGGTTTGTCCCAATCCAAACACATTCAGGTCATCCCTATCTGCAGAATGACCTTGCAAAAGTTTGATAAGATCCATGATGTCTGAAAAACAGACAAAAAATTATTAATTATATAATCCAGTAACCCCCATTCAAAAGCAAAAAGAGGGTGAACTGAGCAATACAAAAAACTTAAATGCGATATAAACCAGAATCTCAATGTATAATAAAACTATTCACACAGATTATACAGTCATAATTGCAAGCAGCAATGAATGACCCTTATTCAGCACCACATAATGATTTTACATGATAAAACCTAATACTGTGTAAAACAGAATCACATTATATTAAAACAATATTCACCCAAAATGTAAAAATCCCATAATTATAAGTAATAATGAATATATGATGTAATGACTACCTCCTGGTAACGGACCTGAAATGATTAAAAAATAAACAGCATGAAGTTATAGATCTTATTCCCAAAAGAGAATCATTTCAAAAAATGATCATGGCAATAATAAGCAAAAAGCCTTGCAGTATAATGACACGGACGCTCTAGGGACCTAAACCTTGTCACCACAATAAACAGGACACGCTGGAGGGATAGATTCCTGTCCCAGAGACTTCCTATACTCTGGAACAAGCTACCCATCTATGTCAAGCAAAGTTCTTCATTAGCACTCTTCAAGAAAAATCTTGATGAGTGGATAGGAGATAGGAAATACACCCTGGGGATCACTTCTGTGTCTCTGCTGGACAGTGGTACCAGAAAATAACTTTCTTGGGTGGCGTAAGCCAGGGAACCTTGTTGGCTAGGCTTACATAGGCCCTTGGGCCGATAGCCTAGTACCTACCTATGAACCTATGAAACCCAGTCCACTAGGCCTCAACGGAATAAGGCCTATATCAGCAAGGTATAACTTCGTAAAGGCAATCAAAATCAGCCTAAAATGTCAAATTCTGATTTACAACTGTCCTCACCACAAATTAATAATTATTCTAATAAATACTAGCCGATGGTAGGGCATAAATCAGTTCAGGACAAAAAAGTTAGTATAACATCCCACAGCACCTGATACTAGTCCAAAAGAGCACAATTGTAAGGCGGCAAAACAGCCACACAAAAAGGATCACCATCAATGGCCCAAACTACAAAGATTCCACTGCAAAAATGCTGAAAAGAGAAAACAGAAACCGTTAGATCCAGAATTCTGGGACTGTTCCAATAAAAAGTCCAAATGCTGACTTTTGTTGCTACCACTGAACCCATTATCACCAAATGATCATAAAGCCACTCCTGAGTCAAGCAAAGCAAAGAACAGTGTCCTTCAACCTTAAATCAGGTCGACAGTATTCACTACCTGGAAACAGACATAAAAATGGCCATCCCAGAGTGTTAAGCAACTAAACATCCACATGAGGTCCATAAAAGGCACACAAGAGGAGATCTTTGACTTGTAGTGTTGTGGTCTAACCAAATAAATCACAAAAAACATAAAAGCGGTTAACTGTAAATGTCTAGATGTCAATAGAGTTGCGTACGCATGCATCAGTGTACAAAGGGTCCAAGGGAATAGTGTAAACTCAGTAAAAATTAGTAGAAAATTATGACGACTGGCTGTGCATCCATGAGAGACTTGTAGAAGACAGGAACAAATAGGAGGAGCCTCCACCACTAATATTAGGACTCACCCCCATATGCCAACAGTGGAACAGAAAAAAGGCAGGTCCACACAAGGAAATCTGCAGGTACACCAGGTGCACAGACCAAACGAAGTAAATGAAGCACAAAACAACATGTCCAGCACCAAAGGATGATAGAAATTCTCCAATTTAATGTGGCAGCTCCAGCAAATGGTATAAAGTTTACCATGTAAGCAGACCAGTTTCAGCAAAAAATTGGCCTTCCTCAGTGCAATAACAATAGAAAGCACACACGATACATTTAAATAGTCATCATAATCACAAAACAAGCATCTCAGTGGATGATCAACTTAACTCATTAAGGCCAGGTTTGAACAGAGCCCCCAACCTAATAATCCAATTGGATTTTTTTTTATTTAACATAGTATGCCAGCCTGTCTTAAACATTCTATTCCCTGTGACCTTGTCAATAATAATAAATTTAAACTGGGCAGTGATATGGGTCATGGTATGTTTAAATAGTGAACTAGACATTCTTTTATTTCTTATGTCACTGAGATGCCCGGAAATACAAACCCTCAGTGACCTTGATGTCTGCCCCCCATAGAAGGCAGAAAAGGGAACTGTAGCACTGACTGAGTCATATACTTAGCCACTTGCTCCTGTTCTGCCTTCTATGTGGGGCAAACATCTAGGTCGCTGGGCTACATAATCCGAGAGCTCCTCCATGTCTCTTTTCATGTAGTCCAGGGAGGTACATCTCAGGTCATTCACACAAACATGTACAATGACAGTCATTATTTGTACCTGTTCGTGAGGGACCTGAGTGCATGCGTTATGTGCTGGATCCTGGTGTCTGACAGGCAGGTAACTGTTACTTTCTCCTTATTCATCCTTGTGAGTGAGACATCAGTATGCCTCTCTATTGAGTCACCCATGTCTAGTGTATTGGGCATGCTGTTTTGCCTTAGAGGCTTTGGTTGAGTTGCACACTGTTTAGGAGAGTTGTGTGTCTCATGCTTAGTGTTGTGTTGTGGTGCCTGAGTGAGTTTCTGTCTTGGAGGTCTCTGCTGTTTGGGTAGATTTTTATTGAGAGCCTCCACAAAGGTGGGTATGTGGTTTGTGTTTCAGGTCTTTGCTGGAGACCGTGTGGCTTCCACTTTGGATATATAAGTGCATCTCTCACAAATCTGAGTGTTGAGAGGTAAGAGGAGAGGATTGTCAGTGTACATGAAGCAGTTGCTAGATTGCCTCAGGATGCCCAGGTTCACCAGGTAAATAGGAGAAAACAGAGGGAACTGACATTTAGACATGTCTGAAGGGGTGGTCATTAATAATAAGTACTGTAGCTGTTTCCTTGTAGAATGTTTAGTGCTGGTAGCACATTTGTGTGCTACAATAATTGCTACAAGAAGTCTTGTAAAGTGCTAGAGTAATAAGCTAGTAAAAGTGCAGGAGAGGAGAGAACTAGCAGATCTAAGGGAAAATTAAAGAGCAGACTTTGGCACCGCTCAGAAGCTTGCAAACAGTCCTGGATATAGCAAACCTGTGTCTGGACTAGACTAGTTACAGGAAACACAGGAAACAAGCTTAGAATTTTTTTTTTACAGAAAAGCAACTAAAGCAGCACCAAAAACAATTCAAGTGCAGTGCAAGCTAGCACACTTGAGTATGTATCAGTATTAAAGCAAATACAGTTTAAATAAATGCAATTTATTCAAAAATGTATTCTGAACTGAATTCAGCTATTGTTTTATTCAACTCTGAACAGTGAAAAGGTGCCAAAAATATACTTTTCAGTTGAGAAGCGCACTCAGACAGAACACATGGAGATTCTAGCAAAGCTTTTTTTTTTTTGAGTTTCTAACCGTTTTCTGCACAAATAGAGAAAAATCACAAACTGTGTTAAATGTACAAGGGAAAACCACTAAAATTCTTCCAGTTACTACCTGTTACAGCTTTATTGTCTGGTTGATCCCAACACTTGGTTAATAGCATAGCAGCAGAAAAGTCCTTAGAAGTAGACCAGCCTGCAGTAATTTGTTCAGAAAAATGGTGAGCTTGTAAGTTGTCTAACAGACCTAACTTCATCCAGCTTATCACCAAACTACTAGTATAGCACCTGGAACAAAACGCTTTGGTTAAAATGTCACTTTCATTCACAAAAACAGGCAGGCAAACAAACAAACATGGCAGTATCTGTTAGTGGGCTGACTGGCTAGTTTGTGCCTTAACTATTTTAGCCTTCTTGTGACAAGGGTGCACCCTCCTCTGCTTTAATGAATTATTCTTAAGCCCCATTTTATTAAGACTTCTCACTTATCACATTAGATTGTAAAACCTACTTATAGCTTATTTGGCAATAATATCTCAAATGTCTTTTTCAATGACTGCCAAAAATTCTTCAGGCTTAAGCAAAGCATAAGCTTATATGTAGTTTGATGGACAAACAACCTTTTTACATTACTTTTAAATTTAATACATGCGTGTTCTCTTAAACTGTTGTGTTTTCCTAACATCAGCTAATGCAGCTGGCATGTGAGTCCAAACTTTGATCTGTAATATTGTTAAAATGTGCTCAGATTAATTAATGTTAAATGTGTTTTCATTAACATTACATTCTGCTGTGTTCTGATGTTCCTTCTCTTTTAGTGATTGTTGTTCTGCCATTCATAGAGCCACATTCTTATGCCTTTTCCAGTGTCCTTAAAGATGCCATCTGGCTGGGCATACCAAATATTTGGAGCTTACGCCTGACTGGAATCCAAAATCCAAAAACCACCGTGTTCACAAAAAAAATCACTTTATTATGCAAGAACGTTAAAAGATAAACCCCCTCCAGAAATAACAAAGCTCTGAAACATTTCCTTTAAATATGCAAAGGTGCTATGGTACAAGTCATATAATAAAAAAGGTGTCCAAACTTAAGTAGTGTTATAATAAAATAGCCACATTTTCATTAAACTATAGCAATAGAACACACTACTGCCTATCCTCAGAAAATTAAACTGGTTAGAATTACATATCTAATATGTTACATATCTTTCTCAGTTAAGTACAATGCACTAAATTGCCCAGCCCTTACAATCTTAACACAATTTCCTGAATATAATTTTGCACTCTAGAGAAAAATCACAGTATTACCAAATGATCTAATTCTGCAGGGGACTCTGTATATTCAAATAGTTTAGTTAAACTATATAAACTTATTCCACCACCTTTGAAATCCATTCAGAATGCAAACTTATTGAAAACACAACAAAAACTTCACCTACCTGATTACTGGATCTGCTCTTGTGCATCTCCAGGATGAATGTCATTATCTTCAGCTTGTCATATCATCAAATCATTTCTCTTCATTCAGAATCATATGCCTCACAGCCAGGCATCTCCAGTATCTAAATAGTTTTACTGTAATCTCCCAGCTACATCTATTGTTTTGTGACACTGCTCAACCCCACCTCTATATTTGGAATATAAACCTTATGACAGTCATACATACAAGTGTCTCTGAACCTGCTTTATACTCTAACTCTTCACTAGAATAATAGGCCCTGCCTAGTTCCTTCCCTCACATCCATTTCTTTAAAATTCTAAGCACTAATCACATGATCTGTCATCTATCCAGCAAGTTCACTAACCAGATGCTCAATGCTGAACATCTGTTAATGCATAATTATCTTTTATACTGTAATCATTGCCTCTATTTTCATATAAATGCAATCTAAGTAGCATATGTATGTGTAATTGCTAATGTATATTATTTAGTGTCTATTCATGTATATTATTGAATGTCTGTTTATAAATGTTTGTAATATTCATTTATTTATTTATTGATGTATTGATTGATTGACATTTGTTAACCAGGTTGGTCCAACTGGGTCAGAAGCCCATTTTCAGTGGAGACCAGAGGAAAAAAGCTCCAGATTACAAACACATTTTAGATTGCAAAGACATTACAGACTTGTGAAAATTCATGGAGAAGCTGCAGGTGGGCCAAAAAGGAAGGATGTGAGATTCATGCTAGATCTTTTCTCCCTAGACCTCCACATAAAAGGAGTTTTTCATTAAATTCTATCAGACAAACCCAGTAATCAAAAGCAAAACAAAATATATAAAAATAAAATCAATAAACTTGGCTAGGGGTTCTGTTTTGGAACCCCCTACTACCACAGTGTGTCTTGGTGGGGAGAAGGTGGCCATATAAGCTTTTGTGGATTTTAGGCATTTCAAATATATTTAGTGTGCTTGGGTGAAAGCTAAATAGAACATTTTAGAGAACAATATCAATAATGTCAGAGAGCGGAAGATTCTAGAGCCTTAAATCAATCTTTCTGTATGTCACGATCATTTTGGATCCAAATGCACTCAAGTAAGTATTGTGATTTTTCAACATAACTAACAATTTCCCACATAGTCATAAGTCAACATTATTATCATCCTGCTACCCTTGCAAGGTCTCATAATCGTCATGGACTTTTCCTGAAGACGATTCTTTCAATGATGTATGATCCTTGACATTTCATTTATAGAACTGATGGTCATAATTGGAACCATCTAGTTTCTAATTTTATTCTCACATTGTTTTTCAAAGAATAAGGTCACTGAGTTTACGGAGATTAAAAGTACTTTTTTCTAGACTAATGTCATTCCAACATCTACTTTCATTGTTTTTAAAGTATAAAACTAGGTTAAGTTTATGTATGTAGAGCCATGTCTATTGATTTTGGTACTATTTTTGCTCTTGTCTCACACCTTATAATCCTAAATTTAAAGATAAATTGGTCTATATGATGCTGGGTCTGGCAGAACTTTCTCCTTTTTCAATAGTTTCATAGTTTCATAGTTTAGTACTAGGCTATCTGCCCTGGGGCATTTGTAAGCCTAGCCATAGTGATGTGGCTTTCGCCACCCCATGAAATAGTACAAAAAATGCACAGAATAGATTTAGAATACTGTGCCTCTGACTAGTAGTGACACAGTGAAGGTCCCCTTATATAAAAGAATTAGTTTACTGTGCCCCTGTCTAGTAGTGACACAGATGTGACCCCTGGGGTAAACTTATGATCTCCCATCCACTCATCAAGATTTCTCTTGAAGAGAGTCAGTGAGGGGCTCTGCCTAACATGAACTGGGATCTTGTTTCAGAGCATGGGAAGCATCTGGGTTATGAATCTATCCCTCCAGCATGTCCTATTCATACTTGTGCCGAGGTTTAAGTCTTTAGCTCTCATGGTTCTGATGGAATTGGATTTTTTTGAGGTGGAGCATGTCCATCAGTTCCTGATTGGACATGGCCTTGTACGTCAGGCAGAGATCACCTCTGAGCAGGCGGTATGCTACTGAATAGAGCTGGAGTTTCTTTAGTCTGGCAGAATAAGACATATGTTGGAGACCCTTGATCCTCTTGGTGAGGTACTTTTGTGGTCTCTCCAGCTGTTGCAAATGCCGGGTGAGGTACATACCAAATGGGGCATTGTACTCAATCATGGGTCTCATGAGGGAGGAGTATAGGGGTACAATGACATCCTTGGGTCTGGATGTGAATCCCTTCATGATAAGGTGTGCAAGGTAGAATGTTTTTCTAACCACTTTGGCAACGTGGGTGTCAAATGAGAGGTCGCTGTCGACTTGAGACCCTAGGTCTCTGATTACTTTTTCTGTACTCAGTGGGTTGCTGTCTATGTGATAATTTGTGGGTACTTTGTTTTTCCCAAAGGGGATGACTATACATTTTTTGGCATTTAGTTTAAGGCCATGACTCCGGCACCAGTTGTCCGTTTCTTTGAGGCCTTTTTGTAGGATGTATGTGTCCGCTGGTGTATCGACTATGGCACCTAGTTTGCAGTCATCTGCGAACTTTGTCAGCCACAACCCTCCCATGTTTGCTTTAACATCTGAGAAATAAATGCCGAACAAGAGGGGTCCCAGGACAGATCCCTGTCTACTTGTGACTGGCTTTGAGTCAGACATTGCTGCAGTGATCTTAACTTTATGGGTTCTGTCCTTTAGCCAGTTTGCAACCCATCTAGTGACATAAGGGTTTACGTTTAAGCTGTTGAGCTTATCTATGATGCCTGAGTGGGGTATTGTGTTGAAGGCCTTAGCCAAGTCCAGGTAGGCTGTATGGACTGCTTTGCCCTGATCAATGGCTCTAGTGACTGTTTCGAAAAAGTCAACCAGGTTCAAAAAGCAGGATCTGCCCTTTACAAAGCCGAACTGTGTGGGGTCAAGTGTCTGTAGGTCCCCAATGTCTCTGTTTATGAGTTCCATAATGATTCTTTCCATAGCTTTGCAGACCAGGCTGGTTAAACTTATGGGGCGGTAGTTCCCAGGGTCTGTAGAGGTACCCCCTTTGTGGAGTGGGACCACTGTTGCTGTACGCCAGTGTTCAGGTACATATCCTGTACATAACAAGGTTAAATAGCATTTTTATGTGCGGGTTTAGCTCCTCCTGGAGTTCACATAGCACGCAACCCGGGATACCGTAAGGTCTCATTGATGCTGTGTTTTTAGCTTTGTTGAGGGTGGCTCTCACTTGGACATCTGAGATGACAGGGAGATTACATTCAGCTGGAATAAGTATTTCTTCTTTTGGGGGTGAGGGAGGGGAGAAATTTGCACTGAACCTGTCAGCCAGAATGTTGGCAATATCTGTGGGTTCAGTGTATTTTTTGTTGTTGTGAACTAACTCTGAGCATATTTGAGGGTTTCCACCCAGGTTTCTAACATAGCTGAAGAAGGCTTTATGGTTATCTTTAGTGTCCTTAGCGACTTTTCTTTCAAAGTTGGCCTTGGAAGTTTTTATGAGAGAATGTAGTTTTCTGCTAGTGTTGATCAGAGATGTCTTCCCTTTATGGGATTTTGCTCTGTCGTGCAGTAGCTTCCTTCTTTTGTTATACAATTTGTTAATGGCTGAGGTCCACCAGACAGGACGCTTGCCTTTGGTGGAGAGGGACTTGGATTTATTTGGGATTGCATGATCCATACATTCTTGGAGATGTCCATAGAAAGCATTTGTGAAGGATTCGGCATTGTGGGATGTGGTATCCACTGGCCCAGTGGGCTTAAAGGATGCCATCTCAGTCTTAAGAAGAGTGAAGTCTGCTTTTGAGAAGTTTTTCACTGTGGTCTTTTGTGCTGGGGGTGGAGTTGGGATATGTATATCCATGGTGATTAGTTTGTGGTCAGATCTCACTAGTGAGGGGTATACCTCCGGTGTGGAGCATTTTGTCCCCATGTTTGTGATGATCAGGTCTAGTATATTATCTCCCCTAGTGGGAGAGGTGACTAGTTGTTCCAGTGCATTTGAATTTATGAATTCCAGGAACCTTTGGGCTAGGGTGTTAGGGCTAGAATAATGTACCCAATCTATGTTTGGTAGTTGAAGTCTCCCAGTATGATGGTATTTTGTGATACATTCATATCCTCCAATGTCTTCAGGAAGGCTGAGTGGGGTTCCTGAGATTGGGAGAGTGGTCTGTAACATGCTACCAGTTGTATAGCAGTTTTGCCTATGGTTAGTTGCACCTGTATGGTCTCCGATGCTTCATGTGTTGCTACTAACCTGGAGGTGTGGGTGTCCTTGATGAATATGGACACTCCCCCTCCCTTTGTGGTTCGGCCCGGGTTTTGGGGCCGAAAAGTATGATATGAGGTATAGCCTGGTAGCGCTGGGGTGCTCTCAGGAGCCTTGAACCAGGTTTCAGTTACTGCACAGACGTTGATGTTCTCCATATTGAGGAGTGCATCGAGAGCCTGCATCTTGAGATTTAGACTTCTGGCATTGAGCAGCATTGCCTTTAGTTTTTTTCCATTTTTGTTTTCTAAGGAGGTGGGTTTGTCTTTTGAGCCTTTCCTAAAAAAGGCACTATGGGGGTGGCAAGAGCCTTAGCCAATATCCAGAAGCCCAGTGGTGACAGGTGCAAGCCGTCCCTTGCGAAGCAGCGTGGCTTGTCCAACATGCCATCCCAGGCAGACAGACATTGGATCCCCTTAGAATGACACCAGTACTTGAGCCAATTATTAAAGCTGATCATCTTGTCTTTGTATTGTGGCATCATTCTTGGTGAGGGCAAGATGCTGCTCAGGGTCAGAGTCATACCAGCCTGGGCTACATAATCAGAGAGCTCCTCTATGTCTCTTTTCATGTAGTCCAGGGAGGTACATATCAGGTCATTCACGCCAGCATGGACAATGACGGAGTCATATTTGTACTTGCTTTGGAGTGACCAGAGTGCGTGTGTTATGTGGCAGATCCTAGCTCCCGATAGGCAGCTCACAGTCACCCTCTCCTTGTTCAGCCTGGTAAGCGGGACATCAGTGTGTCTGACTATAGAGTCACCTATTACTAGTGTATCAGGCATGGTGTTTGGCCTCATGGGCTGTGATTGATTGACACACTGATTTATTGAAGTATGTGTTGCGTGTGTTTTGTTTTGAGGTGGTGGGTTTTTGGATGTCTGCTTTGGGAGCCTCTGTTGTTTTGGTAAGTTTTTTATTAGAGCTTCTGAGTATGTCTTTGTGTTTTTATGTGTTTGGTTTGCAGTTGTGGTAGGTCTATGTGGGACTGGGATTGTTGTGTGTGTGGTTACCATCTCCTCCTGTCTGGTCGTGCCAGCCCTGAGTTGAGAGAGTTCAGCCTCCAGTTTGGCTATATAGTTGCATCTCTCACATGTATTTGTGTTTGTTGGGAGGAGGAGAGGGTTGTCTGTGTACATGAGACAATTGTAGCATTGTCTCAAGATACCCAGATTTACCAGCCGAACTGGAGTGGATGCCAGAAATCTGCCACTCGACATGCTAGAACAGTATAAGGGAGCACTGTGCCTTTAAGGGAAGTGGATATTCATAGGAGTGGTAGGTGGATGTAGTGCTTACTTAGTATGAAAGTGCTTACTTAGTAGAGAAGTTTTGAGAACAAGTGCTAGGCTTATAATATAGCGAGTAGTCTGATTATACTAAGAGTAGAGCTTCCTTAAGGGAAAATTTGAAGAGCAGACTTGGCGGAGCCAGAAGGAGTTTAACCTTGTTTAACCGGTGCTGCACTATGCGCATAACCGCGCAAAACCGTGCAAACATGGATTTTAAACAGGGACCTTCAAAAGAGCTAGAAATGGTACAAAACAACCAATTACTACACCTCTTGTGCTGAGGTTGCTTCCTACAGGGACAGGTAGGCTGCTCAAGGCTCCCCACTCCCACTGGTGAGCAAAGAAACTTCCTTCTATCCAAGTAAGGTAATGGACAACACAGGAACTATACCACAGCCCAAAATACAGCAATGCCTGTAAACTGGTCTAAACTAGTTGAGGAGAGGCGTGAAAACAAGGATTATTTTTTTTTTTTTTGTCTTTAGATAGAAACACACAGAAAATGCAGAGACAGTAATAAATCAGTTACACAGGCTAGCACACTTTAGTGGGCAGCCTCAACAGTTAAATTTAACAAACAAACAAACAAACTTTCGATCAAATTCGACTAAAATGTAACTTTAAGTGCAGATATTAAAATAATGCAGCAAACAGCTAAAAAAACAGTTTAAGCTTGTTTAGGGTAAGCTAGAGAAGCTATTCCAAGTAAAAAAAGAGCAAAGATACTTAAATCCAGAAATTAGTCGCTTTTCTGAGTTCTCTGTAGCTAGGACCACTCTGCAGGACCACGAGGAGCTTGTCTGAGTAGTATAGCCAGAAAAAAATGCCCAGAGGCGGATTTTAAACAGGGAACTTCAAAAGAGCTAGAAATGGTCCAAAACAACCAATTACTACAGCTCTTGTGCTGAGGTCACTTCCTACAGGGACAGGTAGGCTGCTCAAGGCTCTCCACTCTCACTGGTGAGCAAAGAAACTTCCTTCTATCCAAGTAAGTTAATGGACAACACAGGAACTACACCACAGCCCAGAATACAGCAATGCCTGTAAACTGGTCTAAACTAGTCGAGGAGAGGCGTGAAAACAAGGATTATTTTTTTTTTTTGTTTTTAGATAGAAACACACAGAAAATGCAGAGACAGTAATAAATCAGTTACACAGGCTAGCACACTTTAGTGGGCAGCCTCAACAGTTAAATTAAACAAACAAACAAACAAACTTTCGATCAAATTCGACTAAAATGTAACTTTAAGTGCAGATATTAAAATAATGCAGCAAACAGCTAAAAAACAGTTTAAGCTTGTTTAGGGTAAGCTAGAGAAGCTATTCCAAGTAAAAAAACAGCAAAGATACTTAAATCCAGAAAGTAGTCACTTTTCTGAGTTCTCTGTAGCTAGGACCACTCTGCAGGACCACGAGGAGCTTGTCTGACTGATTTCTTCCAGAACAGTGGCACAGCTCCCACTTTCAATATATTATTAGACACCCCTTCTAAGTCTTTTTTTAATTTATTCCATTCCAACTTCCATACTTTGATAGGAATGTCAGTATGTTCCCAGAGATTTTCCTGTAATCCAGTAATCATATATGTGATTATACTTCCCAGTTTTTTGTTCTCTATCTTACCTGGATATCAGAAACTGAGCTTTTTCGCCTATCATTGACAAAGTTAAATCTTTCATAAATATTTCCACTTGCATCTTATTCTAACTCTCTGTTCCTTAGCCTTATATAAAGTAAGTGTTCATAATGTTTTTGAAATGTTTCCACTCTTTCCTTGGAATCTCAAGCTATTTGTTTTAACTTATGGTCCCTGATATTTGCTACTGATATTCCTACTTTCTGCTGCCTTAGTCACGGCACTAACTGTGCTCTGGGATTATTGTAAAAAAAAAAAATAGACTGATAGCAATTTGTCTCATATCACATATATTTTCTATTTGCTCAGTCATTTTTCCTATTACCTGCAGCTACTGCTCCTTTTATTCTGGAAGATTTGCCTTTTATACTACAGGGATTTAACTTTTGTAGCCCTTCTATATATTTACTTTTTTCTCATATTTCTCTTACATTTTTGAGATCCGTTTTCAACTTCTCCCAAGTGCCAGCTACAACTGCAATAGCAGTTTCTGTCTGCCAAAGTGACCCTTAAATGTTAACTGTTACCCAGTCCTTAAATTATTCTGCCTTCACTAAATATACAGGTAAGGACAAACATCTTTCCTTTACTTTGTTACCCTACATCTGTCTCCTAATCATCACATAGCATGGTCAGATACAGATATTGGATGAGTCAAAACTTTCAGTCAAATTCACATGATGCTTTCATTTACAGATTCTGTACAACCTTGCCCAATTATTCTATCTCATCTGCTGCTACTAAAATATTATCCTCCTTACTAAATACATTCATATATTTCTTTAAAATGTACCCTTTCAAGTTGTAACCTCCATACTAAGTTCCCCTTGTACATCCTCACTAATGCAAATTAAATTCCAGTCTCCACTCATAATTAAAAAATCTTGCTGAAAACATATTTCCCTCATATCCTTGTCAGTTTCAGCATCATTGTCTTAAGTGGAATATGAACACATGCCCAAGCTAACTTCCTTCTGGCTCAATAACCCCCTCACTGCCAAAGGTTTACCATTGCTATATTTGTTATTTTCTACCATTACTGCAGCCCTTCTCTTCCAATATAACTGCTTCTGTCTTCCCTTGTCTTTGACATTCTGCTGAGTATTTACCATGAAAGCTTTACCTCATCAAGTTCACATCATCATTCCTGTGCATTCTACACTTCCTAATGTAGGTCATGATACTTTGCTTTTTTTAATCTGTTCCTGAATGGACATTTACATTCCATGTAAAAATTGCCAGTGCAGTCATTGTAACATGAAAATATTACTGTCACTAATATTGCTTGACATTTGATTTGTCCATAATATTACACCCATCAAGAAATGTAAGCACACTTGTAGTTAGCAGATACAGTTTCCATATATTAAAATTTCCTCTTCTCTTTTAGATCTTATGTTAATGCTTCCCAAGCATTACAGCTCATTACCCTCCCTTTCTTTTGTAATACATACAAATCACTGAGAATTACCAACATTATAAAAAGTAAGAAAAAATATCCTTCCAGCTAGGAATTACTGCTCCATTTTAATGGTAGCTCATACCAGCATTACCTACTAGAAAACTGATTTTGCCTTGCTAATTCTAAAGCGAAAATCTTTCTATGTCACTCACTTATCTGTTTTCCTCCCCACAATGGAAAAGCACTTGCATATGCTTAGTTAAATATTATTTCTTTTACTAGATCTAGCAAAAACATTCTGACAAAACTGTAACTAATAAATTAATATTATAACTGTCCATTCAATACCTTCTCATATTGCAGCTGTTGTGCCAATGCATGCACTTAGAAGTTAATGTCCGTCTTATTCTTTTACCTTAAGTTTTCCTTCTCAGTAAACTCTCAGTGAGATGTTGAAAATATTTCTTATAGCAAACTGTCAAAGGAAATTTCTGATTGATATTGGATTTATCTTGAGTGTAGCTTTTCATTTCCACATTATATTCACCAGTCAGAGCAAACATTCTCTGCAGAGCCCACATTGCCCCTGAGATCTGCCTCCCCTCAGCTGAAACAACTACTGATGGGAATCAAAGCTTACAATTGTCGCTTAAATTGTCATATATATCACAGTTTCCTAAATTCCTCTAATTATTATGGTATTTGGATTAGAAAACCAGATCCCTTTACTAAGTGTACATGTAGTAAAATATCTTCTTGCCTCTGTATTTACATAAACTGCTACTAATGCTTTGAATATTTTCATTTGAGCTATTAATTTAATACATGCATACAAATATTTCAAGCACTGGCATTAATGCCCTTCTAGCTTGCCAATATACTAAAACACTTGTTCCCATAATAAGTGTCCAGGCTGTTCTTAAAAATATCTAAACTAGTGCTCGCTTTAGTGTAATTTGGTAGTCTGTTCCATGCATCAGCTGGTCTCTCAGAGAACCAGTTAGTACACTTCTCATTCCTATAGAATCTTCTACATAGGTTCTATGATGATTCTCTGGTACACTTTTTGATAACCCTAAACATTCCCAGAGGTATTTGTCTTTAAATGCCCTGTGGATATACATGTATAAGATTTCCTCTTAGATATCTATAAGAGACACTGTACAAGTTCAGATATTTTAGTCTTTTATAATAACTTAAATTTTCTCATTCATGGATGCCCTTGGTATATTTCTGTTCTACTTTTTCCAGTTTACTCATGTTAGTTTTCTTATAGGGTTTCCATATCATTTTGGTCTCATGTAACTAACAATGGCAAGGATTCACAAAGCCTCCGTGTAAGAGTTATAACTCTTACACGGAGGCTGCAGTTAAACGGAGTGATGTCAGCATGCTTTGCATATTCATGAGAGCATGCTGAATCACACCTAAGTCTAACACAGTCCGTGTAAGACAGTAGGGGGCGTGTCCGTAGGCTGAGCCCTGCAAGCGGACACGCCCCCAGAAGTGTAAAAGTGCCCAAAGTAAACACCCACAACAGAGTCCACGGAAATGTGAATAAACACAACACAACACATGCCCCACAGACTATGAACATAAAATATATATAAATGAACATGTTATATATTTTTTAAATTGTAAAGATGTTTAACCGTGAGTGCGCTTGTTTGCCCCGGCATGCCCCTAGTGCAGCTACAGTTAGCAGTCAGTGGGAAAGCATATAAGAACTAAATATGCAAAATAAGCCAGGAAGGAATAGCGTAGCGGTAGAGATGTTGGCTGAAGAGCAGGCATTCATGGTTCGAGCCCCCACAACACCAATTTTTTTTTTTTTCAAAATAAGCAGGAAACAAGTCCCTGACAAATATGTACACATAAAACCACAATTTATGTAAAATGTAATGAAATAGCCCATTTATATTGAAGACATGTGAGGTAACAAAAGAAGAAAAAATGCCAGATGTGCTCATAGCTGAGCTACAGTTTAGCAGAGTGAGTGCATGTGCCCGTAGATGAGCAGTGGTTTAACTGGTGCAAAATGAGTGCCAGTAGCTGAGCAGTGGTCTAACATGCTAAATCTATGTGCCCCTAACTGAGCTGAGCGTAATATGCGTGCCTATAGCCAAATGAGGCTTAAACCAGCGTACCCCGTTTGCGCGGAGCTGCGCACCACGCAAACGAGCTAACTGACGGGCAACGTTGAGCAAGCCGTATCAAAACTGCCTTTACACAGACACACCCCTCAGCATGTCTAGACAGTCATGAAAAATAAAAAGCAGTGGCCAGGTTCGAACCCAGGATACTATACACCATAGTCAAGGTACCAAACCACTAAGCCATGACAGCAGTACCTAGAAATGCAATAATAGCTAATATATAGGAATGAATACAAACTGGAGCATGACAATGCAGGTTTACTGAAGTTGATACAATTCCAAAATGGCCAATCACAGATATGTGCGGGAAAAATGGACTATATAAGCCCCATAGGCGGGAATACACAGCATAAACTATTGTAGAACTGACCTGCAGGCAGAATGACAGGAGTAGGAGAGGGTAGTTGATTTCGAGCACAGAGGTGGGGTGTTGAAGAGTCCAGGTACATGGTCTGGCTCCTAGTCCATAATCATGAGGCCCAACTCATGCAGGGCCAGGTCCTCTGGGGAGCATACAGGGCCGAGGCGTGGGACCGGTTGGCTCATGATCTCACCAGTGCCACAGGGATTCCAAGGACTGGTGAGCAGGTCCATCACCACCATGCGGACCTGAAGAGATGCAAGCAGGACCAACTGAACCTTTGGATCCAGGAGGCCCGGCAAACACCCAACGCCCCACTACTGAGTAAGTAACATTTAATTATGTATGTAAGAAATTAAACTAGCTGATATTATGGAGATGTGTATTCCAATATTACTTCATTTATATTACAGCTGCAGGTGTCCGTTCTGTGAACCACAGAGCCTATGGCGATAGGCTGGTGCGGTTGCACCACCAGGCAGGTCAGTAATCCACTACCAGTAACTGTAAAGAAATATAAAAGTATGACAGTCAGCAAGAGTGCAGTGTAGTCAGTAAGGAATAAAATCTGCAAGTAACAGTGTGAAAGTGTATGCAAGTATTGCTTGATTACAAAGTGTTTCAGCCTGTAAGTTAAACCGAAAAATGAAACTGTCTGACATATATTCTGAAATAAAATGCCCTACCTGTAAGAAAATAGTACACAACCTGCAACAGGCTGAAAAGTATAGCTGCAGAAGATGATGAAATCACATGTGTGAAATATATCCCTGTGGAAGTGAGACTGCTGGAAAGGATACTGAAACATGACAGAAGTGGTAAAACATGTCAATAAAGCCTAGAAGTACCATCCTGAATAGTAAAATGAAAGCAAGTGAGAGAGTGTGAGAAAGTATCATGAATCCAGCAATACAGTAGTAATAACCCCTGAATAAAGTATACTGCAGTCAAGACAGAATGAAATGCATGTGAGATTCAAAACCAAACAGCAAAATCTGTTCAAAGTGTTGCTGCATCTGGAATGTGTATCCCAAAATCTGGATATGTTGCTCTCAGTCTGCAATATGCAGATAGGATGATTGTCTGATATACCAAACATCCACACTTGTCTACAGCTATATAAAGCAAATGTAGCAGGCAGGATGATGTAGCTGAACAAAGCTAGATATGAATGTGTATGAAGAACCATAAAATGTATATTGATGTTGCAGTAACAGTCCTATCACCAAGTTGAAATAGTTATCATATAGGAAACTGTAGTTAGAACAGTAGTGTGTATATAACTGTAGCTATTAGAAATGTACAGCATATGTATTGTTATTCGAAGGTGTTAATATTACTTTCTTTATCCCACCCTATAACCACATATAACCCATTCCACGTGAAAATGGTATGTGCAACCACAATTAACACCCCTGGACGTTTGTCCTGTTGGGCCATATATATTTGCATGTCCATTGATGCATCTGCCTTGTTCATACATCCACACCTGATGGCCTGTTGCCATCAATTAACCCTGCATGTTGTTGGACTGTGTATTTCTGTTCACATTATGCATGTGTTATGCACGCTGTTCAATGGTGTGAATATCTGGGTGTTTGGTTAATGGGAATACTAATGCATGCTGTTACAACTAATTGTGAATGGTATTATATGTCACTAACCCAAACTGTCATGACATAATGCAAAACATAGGACGACAGGGAAGGCGGGTTCCAGCGGACCCACCTCTCCCACCTCAGCTGGCGAGTGCACCTGGCACTAGTGCCGAAGTTCGGACCTCCTTCCTCCGGTGGCCCTGTGCCACCTGCGGGTGGAAGCGCTGCAGCAGGGATGGGGCTCGCCCCCTCTGCAAGTGTGGCCAGAGGAGAACCACCACTCACCCTCCGTGGTCCGGACTGTGGTGCGTAGGGAGATTCGGGACTCTGTTCTCGAGCCCCTACGCCAGCTCAGGGCACGGGTGGTGCAACTAACGGGCATGCCTGTTGCCCCGCCTACACAGCCCCCAGCACAGCCCCATCCTGGGCAGTGAAGGAACAGTGGCAACTGCCTATGGGTGGGGATATCAGTTCCACTGTTGCCATCTGTGGGCTCATGGGCTCTGGATATCCAAACCTCCGTCCCGTCCAATTGCATAACCCCACACGTGTCATACACCGCCCCTGTATGTGTCTTGTTTGTCTTGTCTGTTTACCTACCCAACCTACCTCCCCAGCTGTACCGACTTCCTTCACCTGACATACCACTCTCACCTGAAAAAAAAAAAATAAAAGGGCACTCTGTACCCACAAAAAAATTATGCCCATACATAGCTGCCCATTCCGCACACATGTCTGCTGGACATGGAACCTATCAATTACAATTGGCTTTACAACAAGTATTATTGCTGTCCTGACACCTCTCTCAGGGGTGGAAGGTTTCAAATGTCACACCAAATTACATACATATGCACAGCTGTTGCTGATGAAGAAATGGGCAGCTATGGGCCTTACCTACATCCCTCCTGCACATCCCAAGCTTGTTTCCCTACTGTCTTACCCTCTTTGTGACCCCTTTTCACCACTTTCCTGTCTCCCCATTTTCTTTCTTTCAAAGAAAAATAGCACGGGTGTAAGTAGAGTAAGCACGCTTAAGTAGTTGTAAGCTGCAATATATATTTGCATGTCCATTGATGCATCTGCCTTGTTCATACATCCACACCTGATGGCCTGTTGCCATCAATTAACCCTGCATGTTGTTGGACTGTGTATTTCTGTTCACATTATTCATGTGTTATGCACGCTGCTCAATGGTGTGAATATCTGGGTGTTTGGTTAATGGGAATACTAATGCATGCTGTTACAACTAATTGTGAATGGTATTATATGTCACTAACCCAAACTGTCATGACATAATGCAAAACATAAACATGGGACGACAGGAAGGCGGGTTCCAGCGACCCACCTCTCCCACCTCAGCTGTCGAGTGCACCTGGCACTAGTGCGAGTTCGGACCCTCCTCCGGTGGCCCTGTGCCACCTGCGGGTGGAAGCACTGCAGGGGATGGGGCTCGCCCCCTCTGCAAGTGTGGCCAGAGGAGACCACTCACCCTCCGTGGCGTCCGGACTGTGGTGCGTGGGAGATTGAGACTCTGTTCTCGAGCCCCTCACGCCAGCTCGAGGCACCGGGTGGTGCAACCGCGGGCATGCCTGTTGCCCGCCTACACAGCCCCAAGCACAGCCCATCCTGGGCAGTGAAGGAACAGTGGCAACTGCCTACAGTGGGGATATCAGTTCCACTGTTGCCATCTGTGGGCTCATGGGCTCTGGATATCCAAACCTCCGTCCCGTCATTGCATAACCCCCACACGTGTCATACACTGCCCCTGTATGCGTCTTGTTTGTCTTGTCTGTTTACCTACCCAACCTACCTCCCCAGCTGTGCCGACTTCCTTCACCTGGCATACCACTCACCTGAAAAGCACTCTGTACCCACAAAAAAATTATGCCCATACATAGCTGCCCATTCCGCACACATGTCTGCTGGACATGGAACCTATCAATTACAATTGGCTGTACAACAAGTATTATTGCTGTCCTGACACACCTCTCTCAAGGGGTGGAAGGTTTCAAATGTCACACCAAATTACATACATATGCACAGCTGTTGCTGATGAAGAAATGGGCAGCTATGGGCCTTACCTACATCCCTCCTGCACATCCCAAGCTTGTTTCCCTACTGTCTTACCCTCTTTGTGACCCCTTTTTCACCACTTTCCTGTCCCCCCCATTTTCTTTTCTTTCAAAGAAAATAGCGAGTGTCACATAAGAAGTAACCGTTAGTGGTTGTGGCGTGTGTGCTTGTGTCTTGTGAGCTAAATGCCAGTCTTGTCGTGAGCTCTGCAAACCAGCGCTAACCCGGTTACCACCACTTAAAAGTGCCTTGGTGACTTTGATTGACAGGTCTTGTAGTCAGTTCAGAAGCAAAATAAAATCCCTCTGGCAGTCCCTTGGAAACAGTAGTCTGCATGACTTACCACTAAGCCATGACTCTTATACAAGAACATTGTGCTAAAATAAATATATCATGTAATAGTAGGAATGAATGTAAAGGGAATATAGATGTGTAGTACACAAAGCATGCCATTTAGAATTACTATCAAAACTAGTGGATTTCCATAATAGTAGTGTGTGAACAGAAACAGCCATGCTAGTTGGAAGCTAGTAGGTAATAATGTCATTATAGCACCTTGCAAGCCACACACATACTCACAGCAGGATAATCACTGCCCATACCCCACAACCTCTTACACATCTGGACCAAGTAATAAAATATGTGGAGCAAAGGCCCAAAACCAGGGACACATTACAAATAATGTTACAACAAATGCAGACAGTTCAGAGAGTAACAGGGTCTGCATTTTGTGGGATGTTTGGAAGGGTATGAAGTCTGAAACTTGAATGTTTGTCACCATATTCTGACTTGAGCCCAGAGTGATTTGCCAGAAAAAGGTGTGCATGAGATATTGACCAAAATATGAGGCAGAAATGTGGACAACCTGCAAATATCTGTACACATGACGGGTCTGACACCACCATATTTTTATAGTTAAGAGCCTAGACATAGCAACAGTGAATGACTTACAGGGATGCCCCACAGACTCCATGTGAAATGTACAAACAGTAGGCAGAAAGGTGTAAACACATGCAATGGTAACTATGGAGTCCTGAAAGTATTCACCACTTACATGGCAGAAAAAGTGTAGTAATACATATGCTCATGCTAACCCACAGTCACAACTGCAGCATACCAGACATTTTAATGGGTGTACCCCACTGATATGTACCATTCCATGAGGCAGATAACAGATGAACCTGAAAGTCTCTGGGGCCTGCTCAGCCGCATACTCAAATACCCTAATAGATGTCAAGGCCCACACCATGGTCAGACCACACTGCATGCTGTAACACCCTAGCAGATATAGCAAGCATTCCAAGGTGTGAATGTACATGGAAAATAGGAAAGCTACAGCAGCACACTACAGTCAAGACACCTAGCAGGCATACAAGTAGTGACTGTAAAGGGCAACTATTGAAGCCTTAGCAACAAAGTGCAAGCAAAAGTGAAAGGAAAGCACACACACACACATTAACAGTAGTAGTAGTTGTAGGTGTCAGTGTACATACACAGTTAGTACAGGAAACTGGAGAAATGAATGGAGGAATGTTAATCTACAACACACCTGGAAATATGAGAGAGATACCAACCATTACACTCACAGAACATTGTCCACAGCATAACAGCATGGCCCCTGCCCTTAAAATAGGAAGGCTATGCCTATCTCACATATCTTTATATAGCACTGTTCTGAAATCACAGTGAGAACTGCAATCAGTACACAACTGGCTGCATGCAATTAGCAAATGCTGGCTAACAATTGGTGCAGAGGCCATCACATGGGCATATGCAGATACCTACAAAAGTATGCTGTACTCCCAGTCCACACATGCAATACTTTCATTGCACACTGATAAGGGGAGAGACAGACAGACAGAAAGAGAGAGAGAGAGACAGAGACAGAGAAAATTGCAATTAAGCAGACACAAACAAATTGTTCAGCAACAGCCACCTGAAAGCTGACAACTGGGAAGTGGAGTAGCAGGACAGAGAACCAGATGGCAACACAAGCAGCTGTGACAAACACAGGTAATGTAAATTAATACTATAAAGGTCTACATACTGTGAACCCTCCATATGTGTCATTGGTCTGTATCCATATGTATATGAAGATGTGTAAAGGGCAGGGGACATACAGCAACTATTAGTGAAGGCTGTACATACATGTGTATGTGAGAGCATCTATGTGCACATATCAATGTTACTTGATTGTAGGTTGTAGTGCCATGTACAAAGTAGGTTTCACAGTTATGTATGTTTAGCAGTATGTTAGTGTGTGTATACAGTATGGTAGACAAACATGTTGATATACCTGTCTATCATATGGATACATATGTATGTCAACATATGTATGTGTAGATATATATATATATATATATATATATATATATATATATATATATATATATATATATATATATATAATATGCATATATGTATACATACATAGAGAGATGTAGGAATACATAGACAGATGTAGATAGAATATTGTACAAACATATATATGTAATGCACACATACAGATATAGATATATGTAGATACATATACATAGACAGACTGATCTGACTATCTACAGGTATGACTGTATATGACGACCTTCAACACAGCCTGTCCCACCCCTCTGTCACTCTCACCCCCACTGTGCCCCCCTGCACATCTATACCAATATATGTACATCAATATATATATATGTGTATATGTATACAGACACACACACACATATATATATATATATATATATATATATATATATATATATACATATAGATATATCTATATACATATATATATATATATATATATATATATATATATATATAGAGAGAGAGAGAGAGAGAGATGTATATAAATTCTGAGTGAGGCACATGTGTACAGATGTATTGCAACAGGTGCCTGGTGACAAAGGCATGGAGTGAACACCAGTGTCAAAACCGGAGTACCATACCACATTCCAAATCACCTACACCAGTAACCACCAGATATGTGATTGGCTGCCCACCACTGCATGTGTCAGGGGTGAACAGGGTCATACATGTGTACAATAGTGGCCCCAATGATATTCACAGTGGCACACTATCCCTGGAATACCTGAACATGGTATGTGTCAGCGAACATGGTGTGTCAGCTATGGACATGTAGGTCAGTGTACCCCTCCACACCACATAATGAATGCCATGGTATGGACCTCACATGACAGCTACAGATATGGAGAAGGACACAGTGACATGTACAACACTGTGACAATGCACTCAAACACATTACCAATGCACAGTGACTGACAACACCACAGAGTACACATATACTACCCACATAGAGGTTACCACTCCCGGATTTACATATGTAAGTCACACCCATGACAGATGTCCAACAACCATAGTAACACCTCACACCATCCACAACCTAAATGACTGCTGTGTCTCGTCCGTGCCACTGCAATAGAGTGCACATGTGGAGGTAAAAGTTCCTACCCACAGATAAGACATACCCTGCAATAAACCACACAGTGTTAAGAAGCAAGACTCCCCATGAGTACATGTCACACATACCCCTGCTGAATGTTAGTCAGATAGGTAATATGCCATATGAGTCACCCTGTGTAACTGTGTGACAGCAGCAGGTACCATCACACCACATGTGACACAATGGTCAGGGTAGCAGAACAGGATGTAGTCCCAGGGGCAATAGCATATTGTATAGTATTGTATTGTAATGTAATGTATTGTGTTGTATTGTATTGGTATGTTGAGGTGCCTCCTTCATGGAGTGGAACCACTGCTGCTGTGCGCCAGTGTACAGGTACATATCTTGTAGTCAGGCTAGTGTTACATAGCACTTCTATATGTGTGTTTAGCTCCTGTCAGAGTTTATGTAGCATGCAACTGGGGATACCATCAGGTCCCATTCATGTTGTGTATTCTGCTGTCCTGAGGGTGGCTCTCACCTGGACATCTGTGATGACAGCAGGTTACAGTCAGCTGGGATAACTATGTCTTATTTTGTGGGAGAGGGCAGGGTGACACCTGCACTGAACCTGTCTGCCACAATGTTGTCAATATCTGTGGTGTCAGTGAAATATTTGTTGTTGTGTACTAACTATGGGCATAGAGGATGGATCCTGACCAGGTTGCTAACATAACTGAAGAAGGCCTTCTGGTTATCTGTAGTGTCCCTCTTGATTTCCCTCTCAAAGTTGCCCATGGATGTTTGTATGATGGAAAATAGATCCTTACTAGTGCTGCTCAGACATGCCCTCCCTTTATGGAATTATGCTCTGTCTTGCAGTAGCTTCCATCTTCTGTAATACAATCTGTCTATGGCTGGGGTCCACCAGACAGGATGCTGTCCCTTTGTGGAGAGTGTCTTGGTCATATATGGGATTGCATGATCCATGCATTCTCGGAGATGTCTGTAGAAAGCAATTGTGTAGGGGTCAGCATTGTGGGTTGTATCTGCCACTGGCCCAGTTGGCTGAAAGGATACCATGTCACTGTTACAAAGTGTAAAGTTTGCATCTGTAATGTTATTCACTATAGTCGTTTGTGCTGGTGGTGGAGGTGGGATATGTATATCCAGGGCAATCAGTGTGTGGTCAGCCCACAGTAGTTGATGATGTAGGCCATACAGTACCTGGATACAAACCCCCAGAGTGAGGAGGTGCTCTTGACCTGAATCAGTGTTCTGACTGCTGGGGTTTGGTAGTATGTCGTATGGAGTGTGCCAGGTACTGTTGCACAGTTGCTGGCTGATCACTGATACCTGGCCATTTCCATGTGTATCCACCAATAGACAGACAGATGTTACATATGTGAGATATGTTGTATCATAACAGTCGAGTAGCATGTGTAGTATGTGTGCCAAATTCTGCTGACATATATTGCTGATATCAGGTTATTTTCTTTCTCAGGTACATGGCCCACCTGCGGAATCCCACTTACTCCACAGCTGAGGATGAGGAGATACACCAGAGCCTGGTGTGGGATTATGCAATACTCTTTTCCTGCACCAGCCAGAATCAGCAGGAGAGGGCTGCACTGTGGCAAGACCTTGTCCGTCGGGTAAATGACATAGGCATGCATAATAGGACATATGAGCAGGTACGACATCACTGCAGTGATTTAATCAGACATGTCTGTCAGCGTGCATCGGATATCCACAGGCAACAGGTCGCCACAGGTGGTGGGGTGGCTACACATCCCCCACTCACCAGACTGGAGGGACTACTCATGAGTGTAGTGGCTCCAGTCCGCCAGCAACAACAACAGCAGCAGACATGCATTATGATGGAGGCTGGAGCCACGCAGCAGCAAGACAGTGGTATGCCATATGTATAGTTGACTGTTGTGTACACTGGTAGTTAATGCATGTGTGAGGTGTGTCCTTGGTTTGTAGCTGTCACCATAGTATTTAATGTGCAAGTGTGATATCCTCAATATTAGCAGCTGACCTGTGAAAGGCAACTGTTGTACTACTGACCTGTATCATACTCAGTAACAATGGCACAGTTGTGCCCACTGACATTAGTTTCTTCACATCTGCAGGTCCCTCTGGTATAACAGCAATGCAGCCTATCCATGCTGGTGAGTGTGTATTAACAATTCCTGTAATAGTCTTGCTAGTAATAGTACTATTTGGCTCACTTAGTAGTGCTCTTTGTATGCATGTAGGTGTGTCTGTGTCTGTGTGTTGATATCACGCATACTGAGTACTGTACAATTGTGTGAAACTGTGTGCATGTGTGCATGTGTGCATGTGTGCATGTGTGCATGTGTGCATGTGTGTGTGCATGTGTGCACCTGTGCGCATGTGTGCATGTGCGCATGTGTGCATGTGCATGTGTGCAGGTGCACGTGCATGTGTGCATGTGTGCATGCGTGCACGTGTGCATGTGTGCATGTGCGCACCTGTGCACCTGTGCATGTGTGCATGTGTGCATGTGTACATGTGCACCTGTGCATGTGTGCATGTGTACATGTGTGCACCTGTGCATGTGTGCATGTGTGCACCTGTGCATGTGTGCATGTGTGCACCTGTGCATGTGTGCACCTGTGCACCTGTGCATGTGTGCATGTGTGCATGTGTGCATGTGTGCATCACTGGTAATGTGTAGACATTGTAAACTGTGTTTCCTGTTTCCCTCCCACAGGTTCTGGTGCTGCTCTGGTGTCATGTAGCAGGGAACCTGAATCAGGTGCCGTGGGTACTGATAATGATGACATCTGTGTAATGGCACAGGAAGGTATGCCAGGGTCCACCATTGGTCAGCCGATTGACAGTACACAGCTGTCGACCCCATCAATGTGCACAGTTAAACTGCCAATACACCCTTTGTCACCAATGTCCCTAGGTGATGGACAGCATACAGTGGGCATTGACCAGGGTAATGTGGTATCTGTGGCACATGCCTCCCCACACAGCAGCCATGGGCATGGCCCAGAGATGGTACCGCACAGACAGATGTCCAGGGATTCTCGTGGGAGCATCCGTGGGTGTACTGCCCCTGTCAGACATGCCCACAGAGATCTTACAACCTCAGCTATGTTTCGGGATGTCATGCAGGCACAGTCACATATGGAACAGTACACCAGACAGGGTCTGAGGGAGCTGACAGCATGTCGCACAGCCATGACTGACAGTATGCGTGACATTGCGGCTGCCATCCGTGATTTCACCAATGTCATAGACAGACGTTGTGGGGACATATTAGACCGGTTCCACAACTACATGTCCATAAGCCAGGGTGATGGTGGGCGGTTGAGGTGTCGACGTGACCGTATGCCAGCAACAGCAGCAGCTGGCAGTCGTTGCAGATGACAACAGGGCTGCAGCCGCCCCCGTAGTGCCAGCAGCAGCCCCAGCAATGCTGGGTCTGTGCTGTCATCAGACCGCCCCAGGAGACCACGTGCATGTGGCTCTGGCCAGTCCCGACATGGATCTGTGTCCAGTCAATGAACACCTGCTTCTGATGACAGTATCCAGTCTGGGTTGGTACCGGATGCGGTCCGTAGCACCCCTGCAAGGCACAGGTACCGTGTCCGTGGCCAGAGACACTGATCTGTATGACCTGGCAGGTACAGTCTGTGGCTGTCCACAAACACCAGTATATGGCAGCCATGAGGTGGAACTGTGTGCATCCATACACACATGCGAATTGACAACACCTAGGGCTACCGCATACATGCACACACTGCATCAACATTGCCCCACCTTCTACTGCTGTCCCTCACCAACACACATACACATACATGTCAATTGGTGGTATCAGTGGCTGACTCAGGCATACCAAGTTCACACCCTGTGCATATGATGAAACTGTGCCACCTCCTGCAATCTGTAACAACTGTGCAGGTACAGGTTAACATGTTGCTGATGCACAGGGTGACCACATAGATGTGTAGTAATAGTATCATGTTGTTAACAGTACTGTGTGCTGAATTAATTGTGGGTATATCACAGCATGCCTGATGCAGTAAGTGTGTGATTGTCATGTACTGTTGTCTACACCCATGGTAAGTACCATAGTGTATCATCTGCACATGTTGGCATACTGGTGGTAATGATGTCAACAGAAGGCTACATACATAGGTAGCACAGGGATAAGGTAATGAATGTAGTAATACGCAATGATGGACATGTAAATTGCAAGTGGCATGTTGCCCACACTGGACTCTGCAATGCAGATGTTTGAGGATGTTGATATGTGTGCAGTACTACACGACTGGTACAGGACACACAGGAGCACCCTAGCACTGCATGCTCACATCTCATACCATGCTAGACAGCCCCAACACACAAAACTAACTGTCACAGGAGGGAGAGTCCCCATATATGTCAGGGATACTGTGGTGGCAGGCCAGGTAGCATACATCCTACTAAGTATGGAACCACTGAGTGAAGGCTCAGTGTCTGTTATTTGACATGTGTATTACTGCAGGTATGAGCACATGGGTTTCCATCCAGTTATTGTACATCCTGACAGTACATGGTCTGTACACTTGTGTGCACTGAGACTGGACCCTAGCCATCTGACCCGTGTATTTCCATGTACATGTGCATAGTGCCTGCATATTTGCAGTGTTACCTACTGGAACTGGTACAGCTTGTTTGTTGTACAATGGACTACATGCAGCCCTGTTTACTGTAGCTTTGTTTGCATGCATGTTTGCTTGCAATTACCCTGGAATACTGATCACACCTGCAATGCATAGTTATAGAGCTTCTGTGGACTCCTAGTGCCATCTGCATAGCTTACTATATGTATGTCCATGTCCCACTTGACAGGATGTCACTGTTTGTCTTGTTCACATGTACATTGCCTGTGACACAGTGCATATGACTTACCTGGCATGTGTCCACGTGAGCAGTCATATATGCTACTGCTAACTAATCACAGGCACTACACCTTCACATATTCATCTTCTGTTGAACTACCTGCTTCGCTAGGGACGGCCTGCACCTGTCACTCCTGGGCTTTCAGATATTGGCAAAGGCTCTTGCTACCCCCATAGTGCCTATGTTAGGCAAGGCTCAAATGACAAACCCACCTTCATAGGTATCACAAGGGATAAGAAACTAAGAGTAATGCTACCCAACGCCAGAAGTCTAAACCTCCAGATGCATGCACCCAAAACTCTCCTTGGCATGGAGAACATCGATATCTGTGCAGTAACAGATGCCTGGTTCAGGGCTACTGAAAGCACACCAGCACTACCAGGTTTAACCTGGTTGATTTCTTTGAAACAGTCACCAAGGCCATTGACGAGGGAAGGTGGTTCACACAGCCTACCTGGACCTCGCAAAAGCCTTCACAACAATACCCCACTTGGGCATTCTAGAGAAGCTCACCAGCTTAAATATAAGCCCCTATGTCACTAGATGGATTGCACAGTGTCTCAAGGACAGAACCCACATGGTTAGAATTGCTGGAGCCATGCCAGACTCCAAACCAGTTACGAGTTGTGTCCCACAAGGCTCAGTCCTGGGACCTCTCTTGTTTGGTATATATTTATTGGAGGTACAGGCCAACATGGACGGACTGTGGCTGACCAAATATGCAGATGACTGCGAACTGGCCACCATAATCGACTCTCCAGCCGACACAAGCATCTTCCAAAGGGGCATCATAGAAACAGACAACTTGTGCCAGAGCCATGGCCTTCAGCTGAACAGTGTTTAGAAAGGGAAATGTGCATCCTGTAGTCTGTTCACCTAGTTGCCAAAAGGGACATTTTCCTCACACACACTAACCCCCCTCAGCCAAAACACACATTTGCAGGATTCAAACCCCTATCGGACTATGTTATGACACTCGTGACGGACACATCAGCAGAGTGTGCTATTCGCATTACTGGGAGGCTTTCCTTCTCTTGCTGTACTTATAGGGTGCTGACATCATCAGTGTTTAGAAAGGGAAATGTGCATCCTGTAGTCTGTTCACCTAGTTGCCAAAAGGGACATTTTCCTCACACACACTAACCCCCCTCAGCCAAAAACACACAGAATTCAAAGTTTCTCTTCTCTTGCTACTTATACCCCTCAGACAAACACACACACTCGCCAGTTGGAGGATTCAAACCCATACCTAACTATGTTATGATACTTGAGACAGACACATTAGCAGAGCGTGCTATTATGCATTAGCAGAGCGCGCTATTCGCATTAATGGGAGGTTATCCTTCTCCTGCTTTACTTATAGAGTGCTGACATCATCGGTGTTTAGGAAGGGGAATGTGCATCCTGTAGTGTGTTTTCCCAGTTGCCAAAAGAGACATTTCTCTCCCACAGATTTACACACACACCAACCCCACTCACACACACACACTGAGCATTTGCAGGATTCAAACCCCTACCTAACTATGTTATAACATTTGTGACGGACGCATTCCCAGAGCGCGCTATTCACATTACTAGGAGGTTTCTTTTCTCCTGCTGTACTTATAGGGTGCTGACATCATCGGTGTTTAGAAAGGGGAATGTGCATCCTGTGGGGAGGCAGACGCCAAGCACACTCTGGCTAAGCTGTCATTCCCTAGGGCAAACAGCCTAGTGTTGACCTCTACACCCATATGTTTAATTGTCAAATGCACATTATTTGTTGCTGATAGACTGTTTGCACATCTTTATTGCCATAGCATTCCCTGTTTGTATGAACAACTTGTGCATCTGTGGAAGATGTTTGCATATGGGAGGGATCCACTATATCACGTATGTCTCTGTAGTCATTTAACTGTGTGCACTGGGCAGACTGCTGTAATGTGGTTGGTTCCTGGAATAACACGTAAAATACCAGATATGTGTGTCCAACTGCTAAACTGAGATTTGGCCTAAGTGTGTGAGCATGCCCAGTTCAGCCTTCCCATGGCATGTTGTCTGACATATGTCTCATTTATCAAAGTGTGTGAGCATGCCCAGTGTGAGCATTCCATATGTTGGACTCTGCAGCCCACCACATTTGTGGATGAGTGTGAACTTCAACAAATATCACCCGTTTATGGTTGTGTGTTGTGTGTCATGTTGTGTAGTTACTGTACAACTGCTTTGTGTGTGAACACAACAGGATTATACTGTGCCTGCAGTGTTTGCATGGGATACTTTGCATACAGTTGTCAACATCCTTTCACACTGACCTAACACTGTAGTACTGTATAGTGTACTGGTAGTACTTTGACTGTGGTGGACAGTATCCTGGGCTTTAGTGCTATCACTGCTTTACATTTCGATAGTGAGCACAACAGCCTGGTTAGGGGCCAGTTGTGTACATCTGACCATGTTGCATTCTGTTCAGATATGAACTATTTAAACCAGGCTTGTCCAACATTGGTAGTGTATTCCACAACATAGGTGTACATTTGCAAACACTAGCGATGTGCCCTAGTCCATGTCTAATGCTAGTTGGAGAGTGTGTTTGTCCTTCAACACACATTGTAAGTGGAGTTTGCCATGACATATGTCATGGTTAGTATACTGTGCCTCTGTCTACCTGTGACATGACAGTGATACCCAGGATAAAGCTACCATCTCCCATCCACTCATCAAGATTCCTATTGAGGAAGATTGATAAGTGACTCTATGGGTAGCCTGTACTGGGAGTTCACTCATGGGTGGGGTGGCTTCTGTGTTATGGATCATGCAGTACAGCTTGTCCTATGTAAGTCAGTGCTGGGGTTCAGGTCTCTCATGTGCATAGCTCACTGCCATTCAGATTGTACAAGGTGCAGCATGTTTATTGATACCAGCAACACAGGCAACACATGGCATCTGTGCAAGCTCTTTGATACTCCTGGTGAGGTACTGTTGGGGACTTTACGGTTGATGGAGGTGTCTGCTGAGGTACATCCCACAGGGGCTATTGTAGTCAATTGTACCGCTGATGAAGGATGACTGCAGAGCCACAATGACCTCCCCTTATCTAGATCTGACAACCTTCATGATTAGGTGGGTATATGGTATGTTTCTGTAAACACTACAGCACATGTTTGTCCAATGCAGGATATCTATCACCTTGTGTCCCCAGGTCTCTCATTACATGTTAACTACATAATGGGTTAACACCTATGTGGTAATTGGTGGGCACTTACTGTATATCCACGGGGTTGACTATACACTTTTCTGCAATTAGCTTGCTGACATGGCTATGGCACCAGTTGTCTGTTTCTATGTGGCCCTTTTGTGGGATGCTTGTGTCAGCTGGTGGATCATATGTGGTGAGCAGTTTGTAGTCCTCTGCAAACATGTTCAGACACAGTCCTTCCATGTTTGCCTGTACCTATGGGACATATATACCAGATGAGGGAGATCCCAGGACCAAGCCTTGTGGGATGCCAGTTATATCTGGTTTGTAGTCTGACATGGCTGCAGCATGTCTGACCATGTCTGTTCTGTCCTTGGTCTGGTTTGCAACCCCTCTACTGACATAGGGGTTTATATTTAAGCTGGTGAGCTTATCTATAATGAACACGTAGGGTATTGTATAGAAGCCTTTGCAAGGTCCAGCTACGCTGTGTGGACCACATTGCCCTCATCAATGACCTTAATGACTGTTTCAATTGAGTCAAACATGTTTAGGGGCAGGATCTGCACTTAAGAAAGCCACACTGGGTAGGGTCCAGTGTCAGTAGGTCCCCAATATCTTTATGTCTGTGGTACATGCTGATCCTTTCCATAGCTGTGCAGACCGAGCTTCTCAGGATTCTGGGGTAGTAGTTTTCAGTATCCATTCAGGCAACACCTTTGTTGAGAAGGACCACTGTTGTTGTACACTGCTCTTTGGGTACATATTCTGTGGTAAGGCTGACATTGAGCAGTAGTGTGATTTGGCATTCCATTCATCTTGGAGTCCATGTTGCACTAAGCCCAGGACACCATCTCATACCATTGCTGCTGTGTGTTTTGCTTTGTAGATGCTGGCTGTTACCTCAGCATCTGCAATGTCAGGGGGCCAGCAGTCTGCTGGGATAGATATTCTGCATTCGGGGGTTGCACTGCACCTGTCAGGATGTATGTTGGCAATATGTGTGTGTGTTTGTGATATTTGTGTGATTCAGAGCATATCTGTAAATTCCCAACATGGTTCCTACCATCAGTTGTGAAAGCCTTGGGATTATCCTTAGTGTCCTGTACAATTTGTATCTTCCTAGGTTGATAGGTTCATACTAGGCTATCCACCCTAGGGCATTTGTTAGCCTAGCCAGAGTGTGTGTGGCTTTGGCCACCCCTTGCTATGTGAATATTATGGCCATTTATGATTTGCTTTGCTGTGCCTCTGTCTGTACATGACACAGTGAAGACCCCCAGTGTAACTCTACAATCATCCATCCACTTGGCAAGATTCCTGTTGAAGAGTATCAGTGAGGGGCTCTGCCTAACATGGAGTGGGATTCTGGTCCAGGGTGTGGGGAGCCTCTGGATTATGTATCTGTCCCACCAGCACATCCTATTTCATTATTTGTTGAGGTTGACATCTCTCACTCTCACAGCTCCGATGGCTTTGAGTTTTCTGGGGTGGAGCATGTCCATTACTCCTGTGTTGGGCATGGCCTTCTACAACAGGCATGCAATGCCTCTGTGTAGGCAGTATGTGACTGCATTCAGCTGGGGCGTCTACAGCCAGGCAGCATATGACATATATTTGAGACCCTTTATCCTCTTGGTGAGGTACCTTTGAGGTCTTTCTAACTGCTGCAGGTGTCAGGTAAGGTACATCCCATATGAGGCATTGTACTAGATTATGGGTGTGATAAGAGAACAGTATAGGGGCACAATGACCTCTGTTGACGTAGATGTGAATCCTTTCCTGATACGGTGTCAAATGTAGACAGTCTTCCTAGCCACATTGGCAATGTGGGTGTCACATAACAGGTTACTGTCCACTTGTGTTCCTAGGTCCCTGGTTACTCCTTCCATGCATAATGGTTTACCACCTATGTGGTAATTTGTGGTACCTTGTTTGGTATTTGGTGGGACATTCATACTGTCCAGTGTCTTCAGGATGGCTGGGTGGGGTTCCTGTGTGTGAGAGTGTGGTCTGTAGCATGCTACAGACTGTACAGCAGTCTTGCCTACAGTTAGTTGCACATGGGTGGACTCCAATGCCTTGTGCATTGTCAGTTACCTGGACGTATGGGTGTCTGTGCTGAATATGGATACTCACCCTCCTTTTATGTTTTGTTCCAGGTTTTGGGGCCATGACACATGATATGTGGTATAACCTGGTAGTGCTGGTGTGCTGTCAGGAGGCTTGCAGCAGGTTTCTGTCACTGCACAGACATCGATGTTCTCCATAATGGGGATGGCCTTGGGAGCATGCATATTGGGGTTTACACATCTGGCATTGGTCAGCATTACCCTTATGTTTCTTTCCACTTATGTTTTCTAGGGTGGTGGGTCAGTCTTTTCAGCCTTGCCTACAAAAGGCTCTATGGAGGTGGTAAAGGCCTTATCCAATATCCAGACGCCCAGGGGTAACAGGTGCAAGCCATCCCAAGAACAGCTGCGTGGCTTGTCAAGCATGACATCCCAAACAGACAGACATTGGATCCCCTTGGAATGACACCAGTAAGTGTGCCACTTGCTATGACTGATCATTCCATGTTTGTACTGTGGCATTATTCTTGGTAAGGGTAGGATGCTGCAAATGGTGAGTGTCATACTGGCCTGGACTACATAATCAGAGAGCTCATCTATGTCTCTTTTCATGTAGTCTAGGGAGGTACATCTCAGGTCATTCACACCAGCATGGACTATGACTGCATCATATTTCTACTTGCTTTGGAGTGACCTGCATACTTCTGTTATGTGGCATATTGTGGCAGCCTACAGGCAGCTTACTGTACCCTTTCCCTTGTTCAGTCTGGTGTGGGACAGCAGTGTGTCTGACTATGGAGTCACCTATTACAACTGTATCAGGCATGTTGTTTCTCCTTCTGGCCTGTGACTGTTTGGCACACCAGCTTTGTGTACTATGTGTTGCATGTGCTATGTTTGGAGGTTGTTTGATTGGGTGTCTGCTTTAGAGGCCTCTGTTGGTGTGCTGTGTTTGTAATTTGTGCCTCCGGGAATGTTTTTCTGTGTTTATGTGTTTGGTTTGCAGTTGTGATAGGTCTATGTGGGACTGTGTTTGTGGTGTGTGTGGTTACCTTCTCCTCCTGACTAGTTTTGGGAGTACTGAGTTGAGGGAGCTCAGCCTCCAGTTTGGATAGATGGTTGCATCTCTCACATATATTTGTATTTCTTGGGTGGAGTTGGGGTTGTCTGTGTACTTGGGGCAGGTGTAACATTGCCTCAGGATTCACAGATTCAACTTGTTGTGGCTGGCCTTAGTGGATTGTATGTGTGGACAGATTTTATTGCCATACTACTGATCAGTGATTACTTCATTGTTTATGTTTGCTCTATCATATAGTAGCTTCCTCATTCTCTTGCATGGTTTGGTTATGGCTGGTGTCCACCATGCCAGATGCCTGCGTGTATGGCATTGTGTCTTGTTTTAATTTAGGATTGCATAATCCAAGCATTCCTGGCAGTGTTCATGGAATGGCTGTATTACAGGTTCTGAGGTGTGGCCCATATTTTGCACCTGCACAGGACCTTTAATGGATTCCACATCAGTTTGGAGGAGTGCAAATATTGCTTTACACATGTTTTCCACTGTGGTTTTCTGGCCAGGGACTGTGGTCAGGATTTGTATATCCAGTGTGATTACTCTATGGTCTGGTTTTACCAGTGAGCAATACACTTCTCGTCTTGCCATCCAGTACCCATGTTGCTGATTATCACATCCAGTATGCTTACCCCTCTTGTGGGAGTGGTACATTGTTCCTGGGCCTTTTGGTTTATGGATTCTATGAACTTTTGTCCTACACTGTTGGAGCTAGTATAATGCTCCCAGTCTATGTCTGGGTATTTTCAGTCACCCAATATAATGTGGTTTGGAGGACTTGATATATTCATGTATTCCAGCATAGGCCAGGTGCAGTTCCTGGTGTTGGGACAGTAGTCTGTAGCAGGCTATAAACTAGGGGGCAGTTTTAGCCACTGTTACTTGACCATGGCTAGTCCATGCTGCTTTTGTTGTGGTACCAACATGGGGGTGTGGTTATCCTTGACAATTCTTGCTAGTCACCCTCCTTTTGTAGCTTGTTCCATGTTTTGAGGCTGTACAGCACAGTATGAGGTGTAACCTGGTAGTGTTAGGGTGCTGTTGTGAGCCTTGACTCAGTTTTCTGTTACAGCGCAGATATCAACATTCTCCATACTGGGTGAGTTTAGACTGCATGCATCTTGCTGTTTCGACTTATCCCTTATCTTATTCTTATCCCTTCTGATACCTATGGAGATAGGTTTGTGTTTTGAGCCTTACCTATTCAGGGCACACTGTGGGTAACAACAGCCTTTGCCAGTATCCATACAGCCTGCACTGATAGGTGCACGCCAGTCCTAGCAGGTGGAGCATCATGTCATGCTCAGCATGTCATCCCAGACTGGCACACATTGGATCCCCTTTGACTAACTGCGATACTTCAGTCAATTATTGCACTTGATCATCTCATTGTCATATTGTGGCATGATGGTTGGTGAAGGTAGGATGTTAGTCAGGGTCCTCAGGTGTGCATATAGTACATGGTGTTACATTACTTAACACATGGCATTCATGCCTCAGGTGGTGCTGCAGGGCTGCCTCTGTCGGATGCGCATATTACACTTCCCTGTACATGTTTGTGAGCAGGTCATGTCATTGTAGGTATCCATATTATTATTTGAGTGAGTCAGAGGGGGTATCATTCCCAGGGTTCCTACTGAGCCAGTGTATGTGCTATGCGTTGCCTCTTTGCCAAGGCCAGGGCATACTGGGCATGCCTCCTTCTGCCTACTGGGGCAGGCTCAGGTTGTTCCTCCTCCGAGTCACGCTCTGCCTGTGATGGCCTTGGCAATGGTGGGGGGCTGTTTGGCCCAGCCCTATGCTGGTCCTGCTGCAGCTGTTTTCACAAGATCATATTATGTAGCATAGCACATACCATGACAATTTGGGTACATGTAGTTGGTGTGTACTGCAAGGCTCCACCAGATGTGTCCAGACACCGGAACCATGACTTGAGCAGCCCAAACACACGCTCTATTACATTACGTGTTTGTGTGTGTGCCTCATTATGGCGTTCCTGTTCAGGTGTGTGTGCGTTTCTGATGGGTGTCATCAGCCATGGCTCCAGTGCATTACCTGCATCCCCCACTAGGTGTCCGTGCGGGATGTCCCCATTGGCAAATGTCTGGTACAGCTGAGTCAAATGCCAGATGTGGGAATCATGGTAGCTCCCAGGACAGCCAGCACACACATTCATTATTATGCCCTGGGCATCACACATGACCTGGCAGTTGATGGAGGGGAAGCCCTTGCGGTTGATGTATGCCCTACCCCACTCACCGGCTGGTGCTTTGATGCGTATGTGCGTGCAGTCTATTGCACCCACTACCTCAGGGTATTCCGCTATTTGCTGGAAGAGATGCATATTGCTGGCCAATACCTCACGGGCATTGGGGAAATATACATGATCACCGACATGTGCTGACATGGCATCCAGGAACTGGTGCAGTACCCTGGAGGCTGATGCCTGTGATATCCCCATCATATCACCAGTTGGTCTCTGGAAGGTACCTGTTGCTAGTATTCTTAGGCCAACACATACCTTGGTTTCCACTGGGATGGGTTCCCCTCTGTTGGTTCTGTGTGTGAGGCGTGGCCTGCACAGCTCCACTATTTGCTGCAGGAGGTCTCTGTCCACTCTATAGCGCTCTACTATCTCCAGCTCATGTAACCCATGGTAGGTGACCCTGGGCCTGTACACTCTTCTCCGGCTCCTCACTGTGGGTTGTCTGGCACCATCTGCATTGTCACCACCCTCAGCAAGTCGCCTATGTCTCATTATGACAGCTATGGCAGCCCCTAACATTTCTGCTCTGAGTTCAGCTTTTTCAGTTTTCACTTCTAATAACTTAACTCCTGTCTTGCAGTGTCTCTTGAGAGAAACATCCTGCACTGCTGTTTGCAGAGTTTTAAGTGCTGGGCTGGGCTACTATTCTGCCTGTGTAATTGCCTGCTTCTAATTGTTTTCACCTGCTAGCTCCAGCAGTATTCCCTGCTAGCTTCCTACTAAATCTGTTGCTTCCTTTTTCCTCTCTGTTTCCTCAGGGAGGAGCCGTGTGCAGACCAGCAGAAACACGCTCACAGTGGCTTACACGCATGCACACATGCTTACACAGTTCAGAATCTGCTTATTCGGGTTAAAATGCGTGCACACCCGCGCAAACAGTGTTAAACATCCCCCAACATGCTCCCACATGCTCAGTCTGCCTTACACGTGCACACTGCCTTACTCGCGCTTCATGGTGCGCACACGTGAGCATGCACGCCCAGCAAGAAACTTTGGTGTAGGCAACAGTGTACACCTTCCATTTCTTGACTTTCTCATGCTTATTTAGTGGCACACCTCTTTCCATGATATCTGTCTGACATCTGTCATGTAACTCTGACCTCCAATGAACTGCATTTCTTTCTACCATTCCCCCCTGTGATGTCACCTATCTCCTACTCTGTTCCTCCCCTTCTGTAACTCTTACACTACTCAGACTGTGCTCATTTGCTATGTGACAGTGGAATTCAGTATCCTAACACCCATTTGCATCAGATTGCCTACTAATGCTTAGTTACATCTCTTAGACTCAGCTTCCCCCCTTAGCAACCACTACACGGTGGCCATGTTGGTTTTGGTCTGCTGGTTCCTGCATTGACATTCCATGTATTGCATAAAACCCACATTTGTGGGTTTATAACCTTCGTTTTATGTTTTATACAGCGCAGCCCGTTTAGCTGGGCTGCGCTGGGTTTAAACATCGGCGAAAAAAAAATTATATTTTTAAGATATTTGCATCAGGTTACCTTGCCAATGGCCACATATTTGGCCATTGGCATGCTGCCTGACACATATGCACCCTTTATTTGGAGCTGACATGGCTCCATTGCGGTTTTTGCAGAAACATACTCAGTTGTCAACTGAGTACATTTCTGCAGCTAAAACAGCTCTTACACGGGCTGTTCTGGGCTTCCTGGATCACTAATCATCCTCATTTGCATGCTATTCAGCTGCAAGTGAGGTGATTAGCTTATCCATGCCCACTCCGTGTAAGAGCCATTTTAGCTTGTCTCTTACACGGACTTTGGGCTGTTCCTGGATCGCGAAGGCTGCATGGAGTCTTACACTACTCTTAGACTCCGTGCAAGCCTTTGTGAATCCGGCCCAATGACTTCATAATTTTTGATTTCCTAGACTTTTTAAATCATTTTATACAGCCCATAGTAATGAAATAATTTCCCTCTGCCACCTACAGTACCACACATTCTTATTTTATGCAACACTTTTGTATCTTTTCCAAACCAGCATGCAGGGTAATGTTTAGCTTGTTATAGATTGAACAAAGCACTTTTTACCCACTTTTCATTTAATTTATATAACAAGCACTCAGAACACCCTCCCACAGATTCATGACTATTACTGTACTTACTACCATCTAATCTTTTCTATTTTTACAAATACAATATGCAATTTAAGTCATAAAACCTTTTCAAAATGTAAACTATTCTGCATACAGTAAGTGTGTGTGTATCTTAAAATGCTGTTTCAGCACAGTCATTAAGTTCAGACCTCCCTGTACTTCTCATACCTCAGCAAGCAAGATACATAATCAGAATGCAATCAAATTAAGACTTTGCAGATCTCATACCTTTTTTTTTTACAAAGTTCATTTTAATTTCGATCTTTCTCCTGACCTTCACCACCTCTTATTGCTCATGTCTGGATCAAATCCAAGTTTCTCTGCATCCTTCTGGTAGACCACTGGACCCTGTCTTTTGCAAATTTTTCTTTGGAACAATGGTAAAGTTCTCACTGGAATAGTCACTCCCTGGTCCATTCTTCTGGTTGAAGCCTGAAGATTCAGCTTGCAAGTTTGTTTTCAGTTGGCCATACTTTTTTTATCTCCTCCATTGCCTACTGTACTTCCAAATGCATCTTCAAACCACCAGGAAAGTACTCTAAAAACTGCTGGATATAACAAAACTGATACGAGTACTACCTCTCAGCAGCCTGTGATTGCCAAGAGGAATTTATCTCAGTGTTTTGATTATCCTGAAACAGAAGATTGTGGCATTCATGAAGGCTAGTTATAGTTAAAAAGATCTTTCCCAAAGATGGCTGAACTTGGAAAGACAATGTTTGTTGATAACAACAGTAAATGGAATAGGAGTACCTAAAAGCATGACTTAGAAGAATTACCACAA
Organism: Protopterus annectens; assembly: GCF_019279795.1. Classification (NCBI taxonomy): domain Eukaryota; kingdom Metazoa; phylum Chordata; order Ceratodontiformes; family Protopteridae; genus Protopterus; species Protopterus annectens. The sequence goes on along the minus strand of NC_056748.1, from coordinate 1,064,612,200 downwards.
GGGTGGTAATCAGTGTTATCCTATGTTGTGAGGAGATTTTGTCTGCAGACTGCAGGATGATGGTTCTTATTCTACACTGTGATAACAGAAGTTCCTTTGCAGGTGACTGCAGACCAGATGGTTGGATTATAATGACCTGAATACACCTAGTCAAGATCAAAGGCTGCATAGTTATCTTGAACAACATAAGTGTTTGTGTGAGACTGTTATATATTTCAATGGGGAGTTTCTCCTTCCATACTGTTGTGCAACACTGGAATTAGTATATGTAAGTTCTGATGGTGTGAGAGGGCTATATTCCAAACCGGGGGGGGGGGGGGGGGTCAGGGAGCCTTACCTCTCTTCAAACATGTTTATTGCTTGTTTGCTGGAGAGTTTTATGTAATGCATGTCCTTACTTGACATTAGAAGACGAAGGAGTGTTTTCCTCAAAATGATTTTGCAACAATGTTTTATAGGAAAAGTCTTCATACTGGTCATTTCAAGAAGCAAGGAGTGCAAGGTCAGCTTATTTACAGATAAGTAGGGAAAATAGTAGAGCAGAGGAAATCCAGCCCAAGAAAAAAAGTACTGAGTAATAAGCGGTAAAACATAATAACAGTTAAACTTTAATGTCAATATCCTTAAGCTGCTTTACTGAACAATAACCTATTAACAGTGTGCTTTGCTCTGGATAGAAGTGAAATGGAAAATATGAGCCAGAAGAAAGAGCTGAGGTACTGGTATTTTCCACAGTGGCCTGCCAAATAAAGAAAGATAATAAATAAGCCAAAGGAAAGTAGGCTATATCCTTTGAGAAGAACATTCCAGGCATTTAGATTATATTTCCATTGTACGATACTGGTTTCAGATCCCCAACTGGAGTACCGCATGTAGGTTTACATACCATACAGCTATAGAGAATATGCTCCAGGGTGAATATAGTAGTAGGCAGAAGGACAGGCTTATATTAAAATGAGATGCTCGGAAGTTTAGGAATTTTCAGCATGGAACAAAGAAGGCTAGTGGTAGCATGATCTAGGTGTTCCAGATTACAAAAGAGGTTACAAGAGCAGTGGGATGGGGTCATAACTGTAAAATGTCTGGACCTGAGACAGAATTGTTCTAAAGAGATGGTGGTAAATAAACTGAACTTATGGACTGTTGTAGAGTTGTGAACTTAAAGAATTATTCATGAAACCATGGGGCACATAGAGGAGTTGGGGTAGAATACAGAGAGAAAGAGACAGTGATGGAGTAATTGTTCAGTAATATGGCTAGACTATGTAGACAGATTGCCTTCTTGTGCTAAAAACTTGATATGTATTCATGGATATAGTCAGTGCATTTTATAAAGGTCTGTTTTATACACAAAATGTCTAATTCATTGTCTACTGATATTCGCTGTTTATATTCATTTGTTTGCGGCTTGCAGTTATGAGGTCTGTTACTATCCCCCTCAGTATCTTCACACAAACACGCTAACTTACAGGATGAAAAGATGCATCTGTCATTAGGGAATTGACATACAAGTAGCTAAAATGTACTTCATCAGTTTTTTTTTTCTTTTGTACTTGTAGATTTGTGCTGTACTTTAACTACAGCAAATTGTTTGGTGATAAATTTGAGTCAATTGCATAGCCAAGGCATTCATACGTATAAGAAAATTAATATGGGAGGCAGAGTCTTAGATATATTTTGGTTATGCATTATATATGGCATAGAGTAGAAAATAGTTTATGTCTGCACGCAGTTACATAGTACACATTGAGTGTTAACTAAGTGGCAACTTCTGGACAGAAAATACAAAGTGATTGGCGCATCTTAGATAACAGAAAATAATCCATGCTTGCCTTAAGTACCAGAGTTAAATAACATACACAAACCGTATCTGTTCGTTATAGAGATAACTGCCTTATTTTAGCCAGCAACTTTCATTCTGTGATGACTTGTGCACTCATTTGCTCTTTGTCAATTGTGATTTGACTGTTGTTGCATTTGATGAATTCATATATAGTCTTTCATGGCTATGAGTAGATACATATGCACTGCTGCTGTTTATAGCACACAGTCCCCATAATACTAAAATGTCATGGAAGCAGAGGAAGAAATCAAAGCATTCAAAGAGGCAACTCCTGCAGTCTGCAGCAGAGGCAGAGCCTCGTGTTCCCCTTCTACTTGAAATAAGTAGCGTCAGTATGACAATAAATGTGGAATAGCGTGGTCTAATTCTTTTGATTAATTATGATTAGATTTGACTTGCAGTATGTCGCAGCATTTGACACTACAGTTGTGAATATTTTCATAGATGAGTGTTCCCTTGAATGCTGTTCTCTTGCATGGATTTTTATCTGGTCTGGGAAAGAAGAGAAAGAGGAAACATGCTTTGAAAGGGCATTTTGAACTTAGATTCTTCTTTTATTCTTATACTCTAGCAGCTATACATGGATTTGTTTTTCAATAATTTTTATTTATCAAATATTTTATTTCAAAGAAGGCACACTAGAAGTCAAAAAAATTACTGTCTCTGGGATAAAGTGTACAGTCTAGTCCCTAAACAACATTATCGATTCTAAACATGTAACTTCAGAGAGAAACAGATTCACACTCACATTTCAAAAGTGCTTCTTGAATCTTAATGACTTTAGTCTTTAATGTGGATTATACAGGCCTACTGAAAACACTGTAATGGAAACAGTCCTCTGTGTAACACTTTTGTAAAAATACGGACCTGTAATTTAACATGCAAGTGCATTGTATAATAAATCATATGTAAAGGCACAATACATGCAGGGTAATGTCAGAGCTTTTTTAAAGCAACAGAGGAAAAACAGGAGATAAAAGGCAGTGTTGTAGAAGTTCAGACATAATGCAGTAATTGAAAAAATGCCTAACTGCGAAACCAACAAAGATGTCTTATCAGAACGAATTACATTTTACTTAAATGTTAGATTTTTGTAAAGTATAACTTATTAACATTTCAGGGTACAGTAGCCTTTTTGCATAGTGTACTTCCTTTGAAACCTCATGCTTCTTGCCACCAAACATAAAGATACAGCTATTTTGTGCTGCAGATAGCAGGAAAACTGGGGTAATAGCTTGCCAGTATGAAATATAATGAATATAATATTAGTTATTTCAGTATACAGTTGTGAAGCTCTGACTAGGATGGTGGTCGTGGGGGTTTGCCTCTCATTTGCAATATGTATGTAGGTGTAAGAGATACATGTCAGGAGTTACAGCAACTATATTTCCATAGTTACAAAAATATCAGTATATCTATGTATTACAAAATGTGCACTTCATTTCATATTAGACTTTTTGGGGAAAATACTGGCTTCAAAAATACATTCCTCCTCATTAAGCTGGAGTTGACATTTTCTGTTGAGAAAGCAAGATGTATTTATGTTTTATCCACTTAGCATGTAAGTTATCTGAGAATCCTTTGGGGGAGAGATCTTTGTAATTTTGTATTAACACTCTCCCATAGGGGCTTCATTAGGCAATGTCAGTCACCTCAAACTATCCACACAGCCCACCACAACAATAAAACAACAATATCTAAAGGTAGAACTGCTCAATGCTAGAAGCCTAAACAAAGAGTTGCACTCTGCAAGCACTCCTAACCCTTGAAAAAAGTGATACATGCATAGTTACTAAAACATAGCTTCAGAACTGTGAACGCATGCACAGAGAGGTTTAACGCCTATTGCTCCTTCAAACCCAATGTCAAACTGGGCACTGCAGTTGGTGACAGTGTTTTTATGTTTGTACAAAATGATTTAATCTCCAGTGTCATAATACAAGACAATGGCCTAAAACTCCTCCACAGTCTTCATTCCTCTTACACCATCCAACCCCAGTACCACATAACAGCCAACTACCACCCCCCTTCTATGATGCCAGCAGACCATGAGGCATAACCTGAAAAAATTACATCTCTCACCATAGACCCTAACACTATCCTCTTCAGTGACTTCAAGTATCACTCCATTAACTGGGGAACCTACACCACTGTAGACAATATGCGCCTGGATTTTATTTTTGCCAACTAGTCCAGATCACTGTGATGGGGCTCTAAAATATTCTCACAGCCCACATTTAACTAATCACTGCTCAAATCTGGCATTTTCTATCTGTGATACACCTGAGTCAACTTGAAACCCCTGCATCTTCAGGCACTATTGCAAGGCAGATCTCCAGCTAACTAATGACCTGAAAACAATTCATGCACACTTCTCACTTAGATGACACCTAGGTCCAAGCTAACATTGAGGCCTAGGTCCAAAAATGACATAAATATACTGCTCAAGTTAAGAACAACCTCATTACTTCTTGGTACTTACAGTATCAAACAGTTATATAATAGGAGAAAGAAACTCCTAACATTTAAAAGCAAACTAAATACCTCAAAAGAACATAAAAATGAGAACAACTCCTCCAAGAGCAAGTACAAATTGCAAGTCACCACCCTTGTTAAGGATAACAATACAGCTTTCTTCATCGATGCCAAGAATCTAGTAAATAATCACCAGAAATGCCCTGAGCTAATATAAAATAAAATACTCATCCTGTGCAGGCATTGCCAATATATTTGTGGACAAAATCGGCTCCAACATTAACCCTCTGTCTCCTCCAAATTCCTAACAGCATATCAGTACACATTCTGCACCTCAGCAAATTACCTCTGAGCAAGTCTTGAGCACCCTCTCCAATGCTAAAAACATTAGTGCAGTGGGTCCTGACTATGTGTTAGCTTGTCTTCCTGTCAGCACCATCACTGCCTCGATGACTCCTTATTACACCTATTCAATTTCAGCCTCTCTAGTGTATCTGTGCCGGAGGTGTGGGGAACTGCTGTTGTCACCCCACTTCACAAAAGAAGATCCCCAACTGACTTGGATAATGATAGACTTAAAAGTGTTGCTATCCTTCTCTGAAAAACAATAGAGCACATCATTATGGGCCTCATTAACAAACACATCAGCAATCTGCAAAACCTAGAACTGTACCAGTTTAGGTTTAAAGGTAGAGCCTATCAATTACACTTAGTGGACTTGTTTTGAATAAGTCACTAAGGTATTAGACTTGGGTAAATCATTTTACATTGCATACCTGAACTTGGCCACATTTCTGATAACATCCCACACCCAGGAATCATTGATAAGCTAATCCAACTAAATGTAAAACCCTATGTCACCCACAGGATAGCAAACTGGCTCTCTAATAGAACCTGTTCTGTTAATGTTGCAGACAAACTCCTGATAACAAGTAAAGCTGAAAATATGGCCACAATCTAAATGCCAAACAATTCAATATTGTATCCTTTGGCAAACCTGACCACTCATGCTACTATTACATAGGAAACACTTTTAAAAATGGACTCGGTCATTAGGGAGTTTAGCACATTTATTGACATCAAGTTATTTTCTGACCATCATGTGGCCACTGTTGTTAGGATGTCCTTTATATATCCAGACTAATGTCCAGAGTCATATGTTATAGATCCAAAGAAGTTGTTGTTCCTGTCTACTCCTCCATTACCAGACTAATGATAGAATACAATGCACCTTTTGGTATGCACTTAGGTAAGCATATGTCTCACCTTGATAGGTAAGCATATGTCTTACCTTGATAGAAAAGCATAAGTCTCACCTTGATAGGTAAGCATATGACTCACCTTGATAGGTAAGCATATGTCTCACCTTGAGAGATCATAGTGTTTCTTACAAAAAAAAAATGAAGGGCATGTCCTCACTGAGTAATCTTGACCACCTTGAAGCACTCTCACTATCAATTTCCTATGAACTATTCAGTGGAGATCTCTATCTTACCTACATTGTCTTTCAAGAACTGGTCCTTTGTAATCTCCTACATGTCCGCAAAACTAATACCAGCCCAAATACCTGCTCAAGGGGCCTAAACTACCACCAAAACATAAATAAGTCTGGTTGACCAGCTAGATTTCTTTTACAGAGTAAATGCTTATTTTATTGAATAGACTCTCCTTAAAGGTTAATCAGAGTAGCTGCATGATAATTTTAAGCATATCCTGGATGACAGGGTTGGCGGTCAGAAGTATACTACCAGTGTGGCCCCTCTTGCCTCTATAAAAAGCACTATATTGTCAGGGTCTGATATTAATTCACATCTTGGTAAATAACTGGACTCGTTGGTTATGCTACAAATGGTCCAGTGGAGCCTAATATGATCCTTTAAACCTATTAGTCCCATCCTAGGTAGCTCCATCCTGTTGTTTCCTTTCACTGCCAAGAAGGATCACATTATTAAATGTAGTAGGTCAGTTATAGTGAGAAAAGGTTTTATTAGACAAAATGGACATAGCAGACATCCTGGAACTGAGCAGAAAGATCACAATCTTAAAACAGCCAGTGAGAGAAGAAAACCCGACTTGAGACTGGAGGCAGTGTAAAGGACTGATGAAAGGGTAGATTCATCAGCAGCATGTGATCGTGATTGTGATGTTAGGTTAAAGTCATGTAGAACTCATCCAGTATTGAAATACAACAGCATTTTTCTCCTGTTTACATGAACCTTTATATTTCAAACAAAGTGGGATGAATATTTTCCTTTGGCTTTCAAGGAAGGGAAGACAGATTTAAGTAGGTGGTAACTTGATATAGTAAAACATTATGGGGAACTACTAGATTACAAGGTAAATAATCATATACCATTGGAAAAAAACAGCATGTAAACCAGTGTGTAAACTGTGGATTTTCCTTTTTAAAATATTTTTGGAGACTCAGAAAGGGGGATGGCTCTTCAGAGCTGTAACATAGATATAAGATATTCACAGTGCAAAGCTCCAGTACTATAAATAGAGAAACGTATGGGTCAGAGTGATTTAAAATATACACATCACTATATGACAACAGAGTGGTGAAAAAATAAATGTATTGATTTCCATAAAATCTAACAAATATATTTTAGTATGATCTGCACCATGTGTGACATACAAATCCCAATATCCATGCTATTTTGTTTGTCCCACAGTGACCTTTCACATGGTACCACTGTTTAATGCATAATTTGTTTGGACATATATTATTGCTGAACATGTTTTAAAACATACTGCTACAAAATATAAGTGAATGACCTATTTAACAATTCTCATCTGCATTGTTGAAATCTGTAATGAAATGGGGGTTCAGGTTCCACTCGGAGATATCCATGATTTAGTAAAGGAAATGCAGAGTTCAGATGCCACATAGTAAAGCCAACATTCCACTATGGAAATCTTGAAGAAAGTAAATGAAATATGCTGGGCCCCTGGGGGCCACGAGGCACCCAGAAGTCATAGGGTTCTAGATGCTCTGATGTGTTTC